>NC_052163.1:110411876-110566767 GCF_902713615.1 Scyliorhinus canicula | reverse complement strand
GCGAGCGGCCACGCGGAAAAAGCAGAGTCCCACCGGCGCCGTCCACACCTGGTCACTGCCGGCGGGAACGCCGCGCGAAGGGTCGGGAGGGGTCGGGGGGCGCCGTCCCTGGGGGGGGCCTCCGATGGGGTGTGGCCCGTGATCGGGGCCCACTGATTGGTGGGCCAGACTCTCCCCTCACCCCCCCCAGGCCTACTTTGTTGCACGTCCAGCCCCTGAACCCCTGCGCCATGTTGCGTGGGGGCCGGCACATTCCGTAAAGCCACAGCACATGCGCGGCTTGGCAGGTCGCCACTGCGCATGTGCGGGTTGGAGCCACCCATGCATGTCAGGAGGTGAGGCTGGAGTGGTGTGAACCGCTCCAGCACTGTGCTGACCCCCTCTGGGGGCCAGAATCGCTAGTGCCCATGCCCATTTCGCGCCGCTGTGAAACGCGACGGCGTTCACGACGGCGCGGACACCCTGTCCCACGACTGGAGATTCCCGCCCGTGACTTCCTCAAAGAACTCCAATAAATTAGTCAAACATGATTCCCATTTCACAAAACTATGTTGACTCTGCCTGATTGCATTGAGTTGCCTGAGTGCTCTGCTTTAACCACTTTAATACATTCCAGAAATTTCCCACCAAATCAGGAAAAAGAGTGAGAAACACCATTGCTGGCAGGCATTTTGAAATGCTTGCAATGTGGCATGAAAACCCAACGTAAAAGCCAAGACTGCCCAGCAGAGGGCGCAGAATACTTCCAGAGTTTCTGCAAATCCAACAATTTTAGTCGAGGTAGAAGACCAGAAATATTTAAGGAACACACTCCATCCAGGATATGGGAGATCAAGATAAAGACAAAATCACAGATTTCCCAAGGCAAGTTGATAGTCTTAGCTCAGACTATCGTCAGCTACATTGCGAGTCCCAGGCTTCAATACCGCCCTTAAAATTGATAGTGAGTCGCTGTTAGCGCACTGACTGTGGGCGGCACGGTGGCGCAGTGGTTAGCATTGTTGCCTATGGCGCTTAGGACCCGACTTCAAACCCGGCCCCGGGTAACTGTCCGTGTGGAGTTTACACAATCGCCCCCTGTCTGCGTGGGTTTCACCCCCAACAACCCAAATATGTGCAGGCTAGGTGGATTGGCCACGCTAAATTGCCCCTTAATTGGAAAAAATTATTGGGTACTCTTAAATTTATTTTACAAAACGTATTGACTGATGATCTCAACCAATGACCCTTCATTGATCCGACATCCAATTACAAAGTCCAGGAGGTACAGAACTTCCAATTAAAGGCAGGATTTTTGCTCCTCTTCATTACAAAGGGCGAAAGATTATTGATTTTCTGTGTCCTCCACAATCAACATACATCCTTACTGAGTGGCGATGGGGGAATGCTGCTCACAATCCTAGAAAACACAAATGATGTTCGTCATCTGAATGACTCACTCTCTTTCGTGCAACAGTCTTCAACCTTTTATTCAGACCCAGTGGTCAGACGCTGAGGAAGTTTATACCCATTAGATCCCAGGTGGAGATTGAAGTATGAATCCCTCAGTCCTTCATGAAGTAAGGCCAGAGGGCGGTGGACACCGAGAGAGCTGCAGCTGACAGTGACCCCCATCCCTATGAAGACCTGCTGGACCTCAGCTGACCCCTGCTGGAAAGTGATGAAGAAGATACTGAGTGATCCCTTGGAAGTTGAGGTCCGGGAGAATTATTCATCTTTCCATTTGAAGGGCACACCTTATGAAGTCTCTGTTGTCTTTTTGGAAGAGTTGAGTTAAAGCTGAGTAGCGTCCGGAACTTCGTTCCATTGACCCAACCAATGGGTTGCCTAGTTCACCTCTCCTTGCCTCTGAAGAATCTTCCAGACAGAATACTTTGCCTGATTGCATGTCAGAATGCATAGAGGATCACCCTGCTGAAGAGCTGGGAGCCTTTCCAGGATGTAGGTCAATCGACACTTCAGTACCAGCTGAAGGTCTCCTTCCCTCCAGAGCTGGAGGTCAGCACAGAAGCTGTGGCGGAATCTTTACCACTTCTGAAGCTGCAGAATCCTGTGCAGCAATACTGTCTCCGAGTTAGTTGCCTCCAGGAAATCAGTCTTGTTACAGCAGATGAGGCTGCCGTGCCTCCATAGCCGCAACAATTCTTCCCAATTCCCAGAGTGATGCAACCTCACACAGAGAGAAGGGAGGGGGGGGGTTATCTTACTACTGCCTCAGAAAGTGGACGGAGCTCCCGGAATATCATTGGGAAATCATCTCTTCTTTTTCTGACAGCCTTACTGGAAGTTGCCCACTTTTTCCTTCATCGTTTTAAGTTCATTGAAATCCTGGATCTTCAATACCGTTCCACAGTGAATGATGAAGCTGCAACAATGTCCCCAGTAGATGAAGATCAATCCTCTCCTGAAGCTCTTTCCCTCAGTCCCTCGAGGGAGAGAGACAAGTTCACCACAGTGTCCTGAGTTCTTCTCTTCGACCCCCAGAGAATCCGAAGGTCGATCCTCTTCAATCTTCGCTTTTGGACCAGTTTTTCAATGAAAAGTCCCGATTGTCCCTCAGGGCCAAGAATATGGAGGGCGCATTCTCCCTGTGTCTGCGTGGGTTTCACCCCCCACAACCCAAAGATGTGCAGGGTAGATGGATTGGCCACACTAAAAAATGCCCCTTAACTGGAAAAAATAATTGGGTACTCTAAATTTATGAAAAAAAAGAATATGCAGCAAGACTGTGTCTTGGGGAAGGGGAAGAGATAGGGTTGGGTAGAATCTGTAGTTGTAATGAGGAAGTTACAGAAAGACATAGTTTCATATTGTCGTTGAAAGTGGAATTGTATACTTGCATGCTAGACTATGTAGTTGTTACATAGGGTTAACAGATGGGCTATGGTAATATATGACATGTGGTGATATGCATCACTGTAGATACACAAGGGGTTAATGTAAGTACACGTAGACTAGCTAGACACTTGAGGGAACACCAGAGACATGACACACAGACACTCAACCAATAGGTCAGTAAGATAGGACACGACCAATGGGCATTCACGATACACACAGAGGTGACACTACCACAGGGGGGCATTACACCAACCCATATATAAAGGACACAGCACACATGATCTTCCTCTTTCCAGTGGAGACACTCAGTGAGTACAGACACAGGGTTGATTCAACAACACACCACGTGGATTGTAGCAGACTGGTTCATCAGTCTGAGTAGCTATAGCAGGATTAAGAGTAGAGGCGAATCCGAGTAGGAGAATTGTAAATAGTTTAATAAACGTGTTGAAGTTATCTCCACGTCTGAACCTTCCTTTGTCAGAGTGAACATCAAGGAAGCAGCTTATGCTACGCCAAGAGCAGAACAAGACATGACATAGATGACATAGGGCGGCATGGTGGCAGAATGGTTAGCACTGCTGCCTCACAATGTCAGGGACCCAGATTCAATTCCAGCCTTGGATGACTGCCTGTGTGGAGCCTGCTCATCTCCCCATGGGTTTCCTCCGGGTGCTCCGGTTTCCTCCTACTGTAGTCATCTAAGATGGACACTGGGCTACAAAATGGAGAACTGTTAAGGCTGCAGGGAAAAAACAGTCTTAGTGAGGACAAGCAGCTTGCAGAAGACTAATTTGCAATCTGCACGTACAGAAACCAGTTTTTGGCCAGGTGCAGAGTTTCAGCCAAAGGTGCAAATGGGAAACAGATCTGCATAGTAATGAGGCGATCCAGATCCAGACCCCGCCAATAGAAACATTTAAGTATCAATGGATACTTTTCCGTAGACGCCCAGACAGAATGGCGCCACGGCAACCAACACAAAGAGCCGTAGGGACCGCCCCACCCATCGAGGAACGACCCTCAGATTGGGGGGTTTGGAAAATATCGATTGGGAGAGACCCAATCGATACCTGGCAGGTGAAAGAACCGCCCCAAGGGGGCACGGACTTCTAGGACCTATAAGAGTAGACCCCGCACATGGTTCAGTCTGTTGCTTTGCTCCGGCTCAGGACTGCTTGCTTACTCCAACCCAAGTTTGTTGTTTGTTACATCGCATCCTGACTCCAGTTTCATCACCAGCCGTTGAGCCATCAGCCATCGAACTGTAAGTGCCAATACAACGATCGCTACGTGATCCAGACCTTGCTAGATGTTGACAACTTTACGATTCAGAAAGTTGCAGACCAAGAACGGGACGAAGTCCTTGTTCCCTGACCTTGCCTGTTCCTGTCTAGATAAGTATTTAGTTGTTTAGTATTAGAAGTAAGTTAGTCTCTTTAGCGTTTGCATGTGTATTTATTATATTTGTTATAATAAACACCAATCGTTTGGACTTACTAATCGGTGTACAGATTTATTACTTTGAACCTGACCTTGATATACTTGTGACGGTGTCTAAATACGGCACCTGGCGACTCCGAGCATAATTACACATACAGAGCTATAGTAGTGTTAAGCACACGGCCTTTAAACAGAGGCGTGTTAATCACACTCCAGTAAAACGAGCAACACTACAGTCCAAAGATGCGCAGGTTAGGTGGATTGGCCATGCTGAATTGCCCCTTAGTGTCCAAAAATGTGCAGGTTGGGTGGGGTTGCAGGGATAAAGTGGGGGAGTGGGCCTGGGTAGGATGCTTTTTCAGAGGGTTCAGAGCAGATTCAATGGGCCGAATGGCCTCTCTCTGCACTGTAGGGATTCTATGATGATGTACCACTGACATCGGTCAGTTATGTGTTAGACGTGAGAGAGAGCGGTTGTAATGCTGCTTCGGAGTAATGTCACTCTGTAACCTGTTTCGATGAAATAAACAGATATCAGAGTGTGTATATAGTCTCTATATTTTTTTTTTTTAAATTTAGTGTACCCAATCATTTTTCCAATTAAGGGGCAATTTAGAGTGGCCGATCCACCTAGCTTGCACATTTTTGGGTTGTGGGGGCGAAACCCACGCAAACACGGGGAGAATGTGAAAGCTCCACACGGACAGTGACCCAGAGCCGGGATCGAACCTGGGACCTCAGCGCCGTGAGACCGCAGTGCTAACCCACTGCGCCACCGTGCTGCCCTATAGTCTCTATATTGACCATGACCCACACAGCACAGACAGAAGGATCTATTTCAGCACATGGTCGTCCACAATTCTGATGCTGCTCTGGGTCCACAGTACCTCATGGAACCCCAGTTTTAAGTTGCTAAATCTATTTGAATCCGTTCTCGTTTAGCACGGTTAGTGCCCCACTCAATTACTGAGAGGGTCAGAGGATCGTTATTTGGATGAAATATTCAACTGAGGGCCTATCTCTGTTCAGTTGCATAATGTATGTCCCATTCAACAGCAAAAGGTCAGGAAGCAATTACCCATCTGTTAGCATTGCTAAAAATACATTTTATGGTCATTTCTTTCACTACTGTTTCCACGATGTTACTGTGCAACACTGCTCCTTTATTACAATGACACCGCCCCTTTAATACAGTGACACTGCCCCTTTAATACAATGACACCACCCCATTAATACAGTGACACTGCCCCTTTGATACAACACTGCTCTTTTAATACAATGACACCGCCCCTTTAATACAGTGACAGTGCCCCTTTAATACAATTACACCGCCCCTTTAATACAATGACACCACCCCTTTAATACAACACTGCTCCTTTAACACAGTGACACTGCCCCTTTAATACAGTGACACCGCCCCTTTGATACAACATTGTTCCTTTAACACAGTGACACTGCCCCTTTAATACAGTGACACTGCCCCTTTAATACAGTGACAGTGCCCCTTTAATACAGTGACACTGCCCCTTTAATACAGTGACACTGCCCCTTTAATACAATTACACCGCCCCTTTAATACAGTGACATTGCCCCTTTAATACAGTGACACTGCCCCTTTAATACAGTGACAGTGCCCCTTTAATACAATGACAGTGCCCCTTTAATAGTGACACTGCCCCTTTAATACAGTGACAGTGCCCCTTTAATACAATGACACCGGCCCTTTAATACAGTGACACTGCCCCTTTAATACAGTGACACTGCCCCTTTAATACAGTGACACTGCCCCTTTAATACAGTGACACTGCCCCTTTGATACAACACTGCTCCTTTAACACAGTGACACTGCCCCTTTAATACAGTGACAGTGCCCCTTTAATACAGTGACACTGCCCCTTTAATACAGTGACAGTGCCCCTTTAATACAGTGACACTGCCCCTTTAATACAGTGACAGTGCCCCTTTAATACAGTGACACTGCCCCTTTAATACAGTGACAGTGCCTTTTTAAAAATAAATTTAGAATACCCAATTCATTTTTTCCAATTTAGGGGTAATTTAGCGTGGCCAGTCCACTTACCCTGCAGATCTTTGGGTTGTGGGGGCGAAAACCACGAAAACACGGGGAGAATGTGCAAACTCCACACGGACAGTGACCCAGGGCCGGGATCGAACCTGGGACACGGCGCCATGAGGCAACCACCGCACCACCATGCTGCCCTACAGTGCCCCTTTAATACAGTGACAGTGCCCCTTTAATACGTGACACTGCCCCGTTTAATACAGTGACACTGCCCCTTTAATACAGTGACAGTGCCCCTTTAATACAGTGACACTGCCCCTTTGATACAACACTGCTTCTTTAACACAGTGACATTGCCCCTTTAATACAGTGACACTGCCCCTTTAATACAGTGACAGTGCCCCTTTAATACAGTGACACTGCCCCTTTAATACAGTGACAGTGCCCCTTTAATACAATTACACCGCCCCTTTAATACAGTGACACTGCCCCTTTAATACAGTGACAGTGCCCCTTTAATACAGTGACACTGCCCCTTTAATACAGTGACAGTGCCCCTTTAATACAATGACACCGCCCCTTTAATACAGTGACACTGCCCCTTTAATACAGTGACAGTGCCCCTTTAATACAGTGACAGTGCCCCTTTAATACAGTGACACTGCCCCTTTAATACAGTGACACTGCCCCTTTAATACAGTGACACCGCCCCTTTGATACAACACTGCTTCTTTAACACAGTGACACTGCCCCTTTAATACAGTGACACTGCCCCTTTAATACAGTGACAGTGCCCCTTTAATACAGTGACACTGCCCCTTTAATACAGTGACAGTGCCCCTTTAATACAATGACACCGCCCCTTTAATACAGTGACACTGCCCCTTTAATACAGTGACACTGCCCCTTTAATACAGTGACACTGCCCCTTTAATAATAGGCAGCAGGGTAGCATGGTGGTTAGCATAAATGCTTCACAGCACCAGGGTCCCAGGTTCGATTGCCGGCTGGGTCACTGTCTGTGTGGAGTCTGCACGTCCTCCCCCTGTGTGCATGGGTTTCCTCCGGGTGCTCCGGTTTCCTCCCACAGTCCAAAGATGTGCGGGTTAGGTGGATTGGCCATGCTAAATTGCCCATAGTGTCCTAATAAAAGTAAGGTTAAGGGGGGGGTTGTTGGGTTACGGGTATAGGGTGGATACGTGGGTTTGAGTAGGGTGATCATGGCTCGGCACAACATTGAGGGCCGAAGGGCCTGTTCTGTGCTGTACTGTTCTATGTTCTAATACAGTGACAGTGCCCCTTTAATACAATGACACCGCCCCTTTAATACAATGACACCGCCCCTTTAATACAGTGACACTGCCCCTTAAATACAGTGACACTGCCCCTTTAATACAGTGACAGTGCCCCTTTAATACAGTGACAGTGCCCCTTAAATACAGTGACACTGTCCCTTTAATACAGTGACAGTGCCCCTTTAATACAGTGACACTGCCCCTTAAATACAGTGACACTGTCCCTTTAATACAGTGACAGTGGCCCTTTAATACAGTGACACTGCTCCATTAATACAGTGACACCGCCCCTTTGATACAACACTGCTCCTTTAACACAGTGACACTGCCCCTTTAATACAGTGACAGTGCCCCTTTAATACAGTGACAGTGCCCCTTTAATACAGTGACACTGCCCCTTTAATACAGTGACACTGCCCCTTAAATACAACACCGTTCCTTTAATACAGTGACACCGGCCCTTTGATACAACACTGCTCCTTTAATACAGTGACACTGCCCCTTTAATACAGTGACAGTGCCCCTTTAATACAGTGACAGTGCCTTTTTAAAAATAAATTTGGAATACCCAATTCATTTTTTCCAATTTAGGGGTAATTTAGCGTGGCCAATCCACCTACCCTGCAGATCTTTGGGTTGTGGGGGCGAAACCCGCAAAACACGGGGAGAATGTGCAAACTCCACACAGACAGTGACCCAGGGCCGGGATCGAACCTGGGGTACGGCGCCATGAGGCAACAGTGTTAACCACCGCACCACCATGCTGCCTTACAGTGCCCCTTTAATACAGTGACAGTGCCCCTTTAATACGTGACACTGCCCCGTTTAATACAGTGACACTGCCCCTTTAATACAATGACACTGCCCCTTTAATACAGTGACACTGCCCCTTTAATACGTGACACTGCCCCTTTAAGACAATGACAGTGCCCTTTTGATACAGTGACAGTGCCCTTTTGATACAGTGACACTGCTGTCATGTGAGAGTACCTTTAAGAAATGGGTGTTTACTACTGCAGTGATGTCAGAGAGTGGGTGGAGCTGGGCTGTCTGTCAGCTTTTTACTTTCGCTTTCGGCTTTTTGCTGCAGGGTGGGTTTGGTTTCATTTTAGTTTTGGAGAAGCTGCAATCACAGCAGGATGTGTGTGAATATCTGCCAGCTCATGAATGTTCCTTTGCTGATTTCAACGTAGTAACTGTTCTCAGTAGTGAATTTAAAAAAGAGGTGCTTCTGTTAAAAGGTTTTGTTTTAAGTCTTCTGGATGTTAAAAGGGAAATCTCAAGGATTACTTAGTGTTGTAGTCTTTGGGGATTGTATTTGAATTAATGGTTGCTAAGAGTTTCATTGCATGTTTTAAACAGGTTAACTTGTTCATAGAATAAACATTGTTTTGCTTTAAAAAATACTTTTTGATTTCTGCAGTACCACACCTGTAGATAGGGCCGTGTGCTCCCCGTACCACAATCTAGTAAAAGTCGTGGGTCAGGTGAACTCCATGATACACTTTGGGGTTCTCTAAACCCTGGCCCATAACACCGCCCCTTTAATACAGTGACATTGCCCCTTTAATACAGTAAGAAGTCTCACAACACCAGGCTAAAGTCCAATAGGTTTGTATCGAATCACTAGCTTTCAGAGCACAGCTCCTTCCTCAATTGAATGAGGAAGGAGCTGTGCTCCAAATGTTAGTGATTCGAAAGAAACCTGATGGACTTTAACCTGGTGTTGTGAGACTTCTTATTGTGCCCACCCCAGTCCAACGCCGGCATCTCCACATCATCTTTAATACAGCGACCCTTTGATACATTGACACCGCCCCTTTAATACAGTGATACTGCCCCTTTAATATAATGACACTGGCCCTTTAATGCAGTTACATTTGCTTAGAAAACAAAACTGACTTTTTCCAAAGTATTAGCTGCAAAAGGTTTCGAGCCTGTTGAGGATGTGAATGGTGCTACAGAACTGAAGGTTTATTTTTAATTCACACCTTCCAGCAGGTGGCGACCGCAATCATTGCTGCATCTCAGATGCAGTCTGCTTCACCTGAACATGTGTTAAAGGGGTAGTCCCACTGTATTAAAGGAGCAATGTCCCATATTAAAAGGGCAATGTCAATCTATTAAAGGCCAGTGTCCCTATATTAAAGAGGTATTATTGCTGTATTAAAGGGGAAGTTTGCAGTATTAAAGGAGAAATATTGCTGTATTAAAGGGGAAGTGTCACTGCATTAAATGGCAGGGTCACTTTTTAAAGGGGCAGCTTTGCTGTATTAAAGGGGCAGTGTCACTTTATTAAAGGGGCAGTGTCGCTGTGTTAAAGAGGCAGTGTCGTATTAATAGAGATACTGTCCCTGTATTATTAACAATAATGATATTTATTATTGTCAGAAGTAGGCTTACATTAAAACTGCAATGACGTTACTGTGAAAAGCACCTAGTTGCCACATTCCAGCGCATGTTTAGGCACACTGTGGGAGAATTCAGAATGTCCAGATTACCGAACAGCACGTCTTTCGGGACTTGCGGGAGGAAACCGGAGCACCCGGAGGAAACGCACGCAGACACGAGGAGAACATGCAGACTCCGCACAGATAGTGACCCAAGCCAGGAATCGAATCTGGGACCCCGGCGCCGTGAAGCAACAGTGCTAACCACCATGGTACCGTGCCACCCAGTGCCCCTTTAATACAGTGCCCCTACACTGCCACTGACACAATAGGGCAGGGTTGCTGTGTTAAAGGGACAGTGTAGTATTAATGGCACACTGTTGCTGTATTAATGGGACAGTGACACTGTATTAAAGGGGCACATCCCATGCACTTTAAATTTGCACACTAACTTCCTATATGGCACATAATCAAAGCTTTCAGAAAATCAAAATACACCACATCCACTGGTTCACCCTTATCTATTCTACTAGTTACATCCTCAAAAAAAAACAGTAGGTTTGTCAAACATGATTTCCCTTTCATAAATTGACTTTGTCTAATCCTGTTGATATTTTCTAAGTGCCCTGTTAACACATCATTTATAATAGATTCTCATGTTTTTCCAACGACTGATGTTAAACTAACCGCTCTGTAATTCCGTTTTTTTCCTCCCTCCATTTTCAAATAACAGGATTACATTTGCAACACTCCAATCTACTGTGACTGTTCCAGAATTTACAGAATTTTAGAATATGACAACTAATACATTCTCTATTTTTATGGCCCCCTCCTTTAGCACCCTGAGATGTAGATCCTTTGGAATTATTGACTTTCAGTCCCATTAATTTCTCCAGCACCGTTTTTTCCTTAGCACTTGTGGGAAGTAATTTGTGTCTTTCTCCGTGAAGACAGAAGTAAAGTCGTTATGATATGGAGATGCTGGACTGGGGTGGGCACAGTAAGAAGTCTCACAACACCAGGTTAAAGTCCAACAGGTTTATTTGTACTCACAAGATTTCGGAGCGCTGCTCCTTCATTAGATGAAGTGAAGGCAAGTTCACAAACACAGCACATATTTATTTATTTTATTTTTTAATTTAGTGTACTCAATTAATTGTTTTTCAAATTAAGGGGCAATTTAGTGTGTTCCATCCACCTAACCTGCACATCTTTGGGTTGTGGGAGCAAAACCCACGCAAACACCGGGAGAATGTGCAAACTCCACACGGAGTGACAGTGACCCAGAGCCGGGATCGAACCTGGGACATCGGCACCATGAGGCAGCAGGGCTAACCCACTGCGCCACCATGGTGCCCTAACACAGCACATATAAAGGAGAGACTGGTCAGCACGGTGGCGCAGTGGTAGCACTGCTATCTCACGGCACCGAGGTCCCAGGTTCAATCCTGGCTCTGGGTCACTGTCCATGTGGAGTTTGCACATTCTCTTTTTAGTCTATCCAATTCATTTTTTTTTCCAATTAAGGGGCAATATAGCGAGTTCAATCCACCTACCTTGCACATCTTTGGGTTGTGGGGGCGAAACCCATGCACACACGGGGAGAATGTGCAAACTCCACACGGACAGTGACCCAGAATCGAACCTGGGACCTCGGCGCCGTGAGGCAACAGGGCTAACCCACTGCGCCACTGTCCTGCCCCGTTTGCACATTCTCCCTGTGTTTGCATGGATTTCACCCCCCACAACCCAAAGATGTGCAGGCTACGTGGATTGGCCACGTTAAATTGCCCCTTAATTGGAAAAAATGAATTGGGTACTCTAAATTTATAAATATATATATATATGAGACACAATTGCAAGATAATTACAGAGTGGATTGTGAAGAATGGTTGGAATGCGAATCTTTACAGGTAAATAAGTGTTTACAGGTACAAACAGTGTGAGTAGAGTGAGTGAGAATCACAGGCATTCGAGGTGTGAATTGTCTCAAGCCAGGTCAGTTAGTCGGATTCGGCAAACCTGGGCAGTATGGTGGGGGTTACATATAATGTGACATGAACCCGAGTTCCCAGTTGAGGCCGTCCTCATGAGTGCGGATCTTGGCTACAAGTTTCTGCTCAACGATTCTGCGTTGTCGTGTGTCTTGAAGGCCGCCTGGAAGAATGTTTACCCAGGAGTGTGATGCAATACTCCCCACTTGTCCGGATGAGTGCAGCTCCAACAACAATCAAGACGGTCAACATCATTCAGGACAAAGCAGCCCGCTTGATTGCTCCCCGTTCTACAAACATTCAAACCCTCCACCACCAACAAACAGAGGCAGGCATTTGTACTGTCTACAGGATGCACTGCAGTAACTCACCCGCCGGTTCCTTAGACAATATCTTCCCAACCCATAATCACTACCATCTAGAAGGAAAAGAGCAGCAGATACCTGGGAACCCTGTGGTAAACCATTGTATTGTATTGTATTGTACTGTTGTATTGTCACATACCTGGGCTTGTCCTTGCTGGCTCCGCCTGTGGCTCCTCCCCTCGGGCTCACGTATAAAGGTGGCCAACCTCCAGCCCTGCCCTCATTCTGGGACCGGCTGCCAGAAGGTGTCTTTAAGCTGATTAAAGCCACAGTTTCTCTCCCAACTCCTCGTCTGTCGTCAATTGATGGTACATCAATTTAATCAGCTTAAAATTTTTAGATGGATCCATCATTAAAACCTGATCATCTGGAGCTGGAACCCCAAGCAGCCGACCCCACTATTATGTTTGAACACTGGCTATGCTGCTTCGAATCGTACGCCGCGTCCTCCGCGATCGCCATCGCTGAGACCCACAAGCTGTCAATCCTCAACTCCCGGGTTGGCCCGTAAGTATTCCTTATCATCGGGGACGCTAACTCGTACGAGGATGTGATAATGCTGCTGAAGGGGCAGTCTGTTAAGGGAGTCAACGAGGCGTATGCTAGGCATCTCCTTGCCACGAGACGACAGCACCCCGGAGAATCGCAAGCTGCATTTCTGGGTGCATTGCGGGTATTTGGTCAGAACTGCAGTTGTAAGGCGGTATCGGCTGCCGAGCACACAGAGGTGCTGATCCGGGACGCCTATGTCACAGGCATAAAATTGAATTACATCCGCCAGCGCTTACTAGAAGGGGGTACACTCAACCTCCAAGAGACAGTACGGATTTTGGACTCATTAGAAGTGGCCTTCCGCAACTTGGATGCCTACACCTCCGACCATGCGGCACCCTTGTGGATGTCGTGGGCACCGCCATCATGCAACCCGGGGGCCCCGCAAGCCTGAAGTCCGTGGGCAGCAACCTGCCAATCCTGAAGGCCCAAAATGCTACTTCTGTGGCCAGGGTAAGCACCCCAGGCAACGCTGCCCAGCACGGGGGGGGGGGGGGGGGGTGATCTGCAACGGGTGCAGTACGAAGGGCCTCTTCTCTAAAGTCTGCCAGGCCCGACCTGTTTGTAAGCCCAGCAGCGCTGCGTGTAACTTGTGGGGGCCGCCTTCTTTAACACCACCCGCCACGTGCGACCCGTGGGGGCCGCCATCTTTGAATCGCCCCGCCGCCTCCCGGAACCCCTGCTCATCCGATCGGCCCGCCCACTTTCCGAAGATCGCCTCCATCACCCACGACCAGTCTCGACCTCATCACCTCACCAAATCCATGGGGCGCAATTCTCCGCACTCACGACGGTGCGGAGAACAGCGGGGTTCGTAAATTTTTATGGCCACGCTAGTCTGACGCCCTCCCGCTATTCTCCCCCCCCCCACGCCCGACTCCCGACACGAATCGCCGCCGCCGTTTTTTTACGGCCAGCAGCGATTCTCAGCCGGCCGATGGGCTGAAGTCCAAGCCCTTTACGGCTGTTTTTACGAACGGCAAACACACCTGGTCTGGCCATTCGTAAAAACGGCCGTAAAGTCCCGATTTTGAAAACCATGGCACCGATTGGCACGGCAGTACCACGGCCATGCCAAGGGTGCCATGGGCCCGCGATCGGTGGGCACCGATCGCGGGCAGCGGGTCCGATTCCCGCGCACTCTTTGTCCTTCCGCCGCCCCGCTGTATCACTTCGCGGGGCGGCTGAGGGGCATCCCGGCCCGCGCATGCGCGGGTTACCAGGGGCAGGGTCACCAGGAGCAGGGTCACCAGGGGCAGGGTCACCAGGCGCAGGGTCACCAGGAGCAGGGTCACCAGGCAGCAGGGTCACCAGGCAGCAGGGTCACCAGGAGCAGGGTCACCAGGAGCAGGGTTACCAGGGGCAGGGTCACCAGGAGCAGGGTCACCAGGAGCAGGGTCACCAGGAGCAGGGTTACCAGGGACAGGGTCACCAGGCAGTAGGGTCACCAGGAGCAGGGTCACCAGGGGCAGGGTCACCAGGGGCAGGATCACCAGGCAGCAGGGTCACCAGGAGCAGGGTCACCAGGAGCAGGGTCACCAGGGGCAGGATCACCAGGCAGCAGGGTCACCAGGCAGCAGGGTCACCAGGCAGCAGGGTCACCAGGAGCAGGGTCACCAGGGGCAGGGTCACCAGGCAGCAGGATCACCAGGAGCAGGGTCACCAGGAGCAGGGTCACCAGGCAGCAGGGTCACCAGGGGCAGGGTCACCAGGAGCAGGGTCACCAGGAGCTGGGTCACCAGGGGCAGGGTCACCAGGGGCAGGGTCACCAGGCAGCAGGGTCACCAGGGGCAGGGTCACCAGGAGCAGGGTCACCAGGAGCAGGGTCACCAGGCAGCAGGGTCACCAGGAGCAGGATCACCAGGAGCAGGGTCACCAGGCAGCAGGGTCACCAGGGGCAGGGTCACCAGGCAGCAGGGTCACCAGGAGCAGGGTCACCAGGAGAAGGGTCACCAGGAGCAGGGTCACCAGGAGCAGGGTCACCAGGCAGCAGGGTCACCAGGCAGCAGGGTCACCAGGAGCAGGGTCAACAGGCAGCAGGGTCACCAGGAGCAGGGTCACCAGGGACAGGGTCACCAGGCAGCAGAGTCAAGAGGCAGCAGGGTCACCAGGAGCAGGGTCACCAGGAGCAGGGTCACCAGGGACAGGGTCACCAGGCAGCAGGGTCACCAGGAGCAGGGTCACCAGGAGAAGGGTCACCAGGAGCAGGGTCACCAGGGGCAGGATCACCAGGAGCAGGGTCACCAGGGGCAGGGTCACCAGGAGCAGGGTCACCAGGAGCAGGGTCACCAGGAGCAGGGTCACCAGGGGCAGGGTCACCAGGAGAAGGGTCACCAGGAGCAGGGTCACCAGGGGCAGGGTCACCAGGCAGCAGTGTCACCAGGAGAAGGGTCACCAGGAGCAGGGTCACCAGGGACAGGGTCACCAGGCAGTAGGGTCACCAGGAGAAGGGTCACCAGGAGCAGGGTCACCAGGAGAAGGGTCACCGAATGTTGAACCGTGGCTGGTTTCCGGTTCCAACCACAAAGACAGAACCCCGGCCAGTATCCCAGTGTGGGATTTCACTGGCAGTTTAAGAAGGTTAGTGGATGATTGATGCTTTTGGACAAACTCGCATAAACATAAAGTGCAGAGATGGACCTCAGATATACAGTTGGTTCACACCGTGTCTGTGCCAGTTCTGAACCGTGACAAACCAACAACTGACAAAGGAAGAATGTGGACCAAGACAGCTGTGCTGATCACAGCTGTGGGCAGGAAGAGGAGTGATCATTTCCTGGCAGTGATTTGCGATATTTTATTTTGCTGCGAGTGTGTTCGGTTGGATTCAGAAGGTTTTCACTCTCAGTGGGTTTGGTTGTCAGAGCAACGGAGAACAGACATTGTGATTATTCAGTGCCACACCCTGTGAGAGACTGAGTGGGGCTGGAATGTCAGACAGGAACACTCTTAATTCTCACAAATCCCGTTCCAATCAGATGTTGCCCAAAGTTGTTGAAAGTACAACATTTCAGCTGTTGCTTTTTAAAAAAAATCTTTCATTTAACTTTCTGTTTAAAGCTCCTTTCTCCTGTACCAGAATGCCTTTAAGTTGCTGCATTTTACTGAAACTTGCAAAGTTGAACAAACAGGCCTCAGTTCTGGAATTTCTGACTCATCCACTTTTGTTCAGAATGTTCCACTTTGCTGCGGGGGAAGCAACCATTTCAAATCAAGTAAATAAAGTCATTTTAGAAAAGTACCAACACAGACCTGAACACCTAACTCTACCCTTGCACCCTTAGGACCTGGACACAAATCTCATTTGTTCTTCCCAAAGTCTGGCGATTGTGTTGATGCCTGATCAATTGCACGAAAGACTCAGATTGGTACAACTGTGGCTTTATTACAGTCAGATGCGTGGCCTCCTGCTGCAGCTGGCGAAATGGCTGATCAGGAGGAGGACACGCATATTTATACGGCTCCTTGTGGGCGGAGCTAGCCGGCAGGGGCTACCAGCGATCCTGTAGTGCAGGTCCTACCTTACATCCCCTAATACAGGTGCACACAGTGGTTCACCACATTCACCCCGTTAAAAATGAGTCCGGCGGGGGTGGCGTGGAACTATATACAGATTTACAAATAATTTACAGTGGGGAAGTGAAAAAAAAATGTCCATTTTGGTAGTCCAGTGCCCGTCGGAGGTTAAGTCGGTCCGGTGGTTTGACGGTTCACTGGGAGTGACATAGGGTGGCGGCGAGTGTCGCCGCTGGCGGTGCTGGTGTCGCGACGTCGGTTGCTGGCGGTGTTGGTGTGGCCAGTAGTCGGATGACTCCGGGAGCGTGCCGAAATCGTCCTCATCCTCTAGCGTGGGCAGGGGCAGGAGGGATGGACCTGGTGGGGCTAATGTTGGGAGCGCCGGGGGAGGGGAGGGTGGCGAGTGGGTGGGGGAGTGTGTGGGAGTGGAACCTGAGGGAGCCAGGTCCCTGAGTGAGACCGTATCCTGGCGGCCGTCGGGGAACTCCATGTAGGCATACTGGGGGTTGGCATGGAGCAAGTGTACCCTGTCCATCAAAGGGGTCCGCTTTATGGAGTCGGACATGCCTACGTAGAAGGACGGTCCTGGAGCTGCGAGCCAAGTCGGGAGTGACACCCCGGATGTGGACTTCCTGGGGAAGGTAAAAACAGGTTCATGGGGTGTGTTATTTGTGGCAGTGCACAGTAGTGACCGGATGGAGTGTAGTGCATCAGGGAGGACCTCCTGCCAGCGAGAGGCTGGGAGGTTTCTGGACCGTAGGGCCAGCTGGACGGCGCTCCAAACCGTCCCGTTCTCCCTCTCTACCTGCCCGTTTCCCCGGGGTTTGTAGCTGGGCGTCCTGCTGGAGGCGATACCCCTGTTGAGCGGGAACTGATGCAGCTCATCGCTCATGAATAAGGATCCCCTGTCACTGTGGATGTAGTCGGGGAAACCGAACAGAGCGAAGATGGTGTTGAGGGCCTTGATGACGGTGGCAGACGTCATATCGGGGGCATGGGATGGCGAAGGGGAATCTGGAGAATTCATCGACCACACTGAGGATATATGTGTTGAGGTTGGTGGAGGGGAGGGACCCTTTGAAATCCACGCTGAGGCATTCAAAGGGGCGGGACGCTTTCACCAGGCGCGCGCGGTCCGGCCGGTAGAAGTGAGGCTTGCACTCCGCAAAGACCTGGTAGTCTCTGGTGACTGTCCGTACGTCCTCGACGGAGTAGGGCAGATTGCGGGCTTTGACGAGGTGGTACAATCGAGTGACCCCCGGGTGACAAAGGCTGTCGTGCAGGGCCCGAAGTTGGTCTACTTGTGCGCCGGCACATGTACCTCGGGAGAGGGCGTCTGGGGGCTCGTTGAGTTTGCCAGGGCGATACAAAATCTTGTAATTATAGGTGGAGAGCTCGATTCTCCACCGCAAGATTTTATAATTTTTGATCTTGCCCCGCTGCGTGTTGTTGAACATGAAGGCTACCAACCGTTGGTCAGTGAGGAGAGTGAATCTCCTGCCGGCCAGGTAATGCCTCTAATGCCGCACGGCTTCAACGATAGCTTGGGACTCTTTTTGACGGATGAGTGCCGAACTTCAGAGGCATGAAGGGTGCGGGAAAAGATTGCCACGGGACTGCCTGCCTGGTTTAGAGTGGCGGCGAGGGCGACGTCTGATGCGTCGCTTTCTACTTGAAAGGGAGGTGCCTCGTCTACTGCATGCATCCCGGCCTTGGCTATGTCTGCTCTAATACGGGCAAATGCATGTTGTGCCTCGGCCGTGAGGGGAAATTGGGTGGACTGAATGTGGGCGGGCCTTGGGGCAGTGGGGGAGGGGGAGCTCCATGAGGGGGCGCATGCGGTCGGGATCGGGCCCCAGGAGTCCGTTTTGGACTACATAGCTGAGGGTGGCTAGACGGGTCGTGCGGAACACACACTTCTCCTTGTATGTCAGATTGAGGAGAGTGGCGGTGCGGAGAAATTTAGAGAGGTTGCCGTCGTGGTCCTGCTGGTCATGGCCGCAGATGGTGACGTTGTCCAGGTACAGAAATGTGGCCCGCAGACCATACCGGTCGACCATTCGGTCCATCTCCCTTTGGAAGACCGAGACCCCGTTAGTGATGCTGAAGGGAACCCTAAGAAATTGATAGAGCCGACCGTCTGCCTCGAAGGCAGTGTATGGATGGTCCGATTTATGGATGGGGAGCTGGTGGTAGGCGGATTTCAGGTCAATTGTTGAGAAGACCCGGTACTGCGCAATCTGATTGACCATCTCAGATATGCGTGGGAGGGTGTACGCGTCGAGCTGCGTGTACCGGTTGATGGTCTGGCTGTAGTCCACGACCATTCTGTGATTCTCCCCAGTGTTAATGACTACCACTTGAGCTCTCCAGGGGCTATTGCTGGCCTCGATAATACCCTCCCGAAGCAGCCGCTGGACCTCGGACCTGATGAAGGCCTTGTCCTGGGCGCTGTACCGTCTGCTCCTGGTGACGACGGGCTTGCAATCTGCAGTTAGATTGGCAAAGAGGAAGGGGGGGTCAACCTTGAGGGTCGTGAGGCCGCAAACAGTGAGTGGAGGTAGGGGCCCGCCGAATTTGAGGGTGAGGCTCTGGAGATTACACTGAAAATCCAGACCCAACAATAGTGCAGCGCAGAGGTTGGGGAGGACGTAGAGGCGGAAACCACTGAATTCTACGCCCTGGACAGTGAGATTGACAACACAGAACCCTCGGATCGAGACAGAGTGGGATCCGGAGGCCAGGGAGATCCGTTGGTTGGCGGGGTGGACCGCGAGGGAGCAGCGCCTTACCATGTCTGGGTGAATGAAGTTTCGGTGCACCCGGAGTCCAGCAGGCAAGAGGTCGCGTGGCCGTTGATTTTCACTGTCGTTGAAGTGGTGGCCAGGTTGGCACACAGCTGCGAAGTGGCCCTTTTTACCGCAGGATTTGCAAGTGGCGGTGCGGGCTGGACAGCGTTGGCGGAGGTGTTTCTGCTGGCCGCAGAAGTAGCAGCGGGGACCCCCAGGGTGCGTGGCATGGTGGGCGGCGCAGGTGTATTGATTAGGACGGGCCCTAGCCGGGGTGAGGTTGTTTGCGGGGTCCAGGAGGGGAGGGATGGGCCGCGCAGTGAGCGGGGTAGGCTTGGACGTTTCGAGATGCGACCGTCATGGAGAGCGTTAAAGTTTTTGTCTCCGTTAGGTCGAACGTGGCCCCTTCCAGCAATCGTTGTCGAATGGGGTCCGACGCAATCCCCGTCACGAATGCATCACGCATGAGGAGATTGGAATGTTCAGTGGCTGTAACGGCCTGACAGTCACAGTCCCGTACGAGTGGGATAAGAGCCCGCCAGAAGTCTTCGATCGACTCACCAGGTAGTTGTACGCGAGTGGCAAGTACATGCCTTGCGAAGAGTGTGTTTGTCTTCTGAGTGTAGTTCTCTTTTAGGAGTGTCATTGCTATCACGTAACTTGGGGCGTCCTGGATCAACGGGAACACGCTGGAGCTCAACCTGGAGTATAGAACTTGGATTGTCTGAGCTTCCATCGGCGTGGGGGTCGCAGCGTTGATGTAGGCCTCAAAACAAGCCAGCCAGTGATTAAAGTCCTTTCTGGTGTCTGGCGAGCGCGGATCCAGCTGCAGGCGATCTGGTTTGATCCTGATGTCCATAATGTAGAAAACTCTGACTGTAATAAATTGATGCACGATCAATTGTACGAAAGACTCAGATTGGTACAACTGTGGCGTTATTACAGTCAGATGCATGGCCTCCTACTGCAGCTGGCAAAATGGCTGATCAGGAGGAGGACATGCCTATTTATACGGCTCCTTGTGGCCGGAGCTAGCCGGCAGGGGCTACCGGCGGACCTGTAGTGCAGGTCCTACCGTACATCCCCTAATACAGGTGCACAGTGGTTCATCACATGTGTCAAACAGCAAAATTCCTTCGGGCAAAGTACTGCCCCAACCAGCCTGCGCCTGCAAAACTCAAAACATTTGATGTGAATCCCAGATTGGACAACACTTAAAGAACAAGGCTGTGTGAGGAATTACACTGGCAGTCAATTTAGGATTATCAGTCTGACTCACAGTGTGGCTCAATTATGTGCATTCAAAGCTACAGACATTCACACACAGGGCGCTGTCCTTTGCAGACAGAAAGAACATCTAAAAACATTACACCTTTTTCAACTAAACAGAATAAGAAAGACTTTGATGCACTATCAATGACGACGAGACGAGGGTAGAATGTAATCGAGACTTTATTACACAGAGATGTGCGGCCTCCTACAGCAGCTGATGAAATGGCTGCTGTACGGAGAGCACACATATTTATACTCCGCCTACTGGGTGGATCCAGCAGGCAGGGATCTACCCCCGTACCTGTAGTACAGAGGCCTTACCGTAAAACCCATATATATACAATATAATACATCAGTGGTGACTACCACAGACGTGCTCTGATTTATTGCATGCAGTGATGCCTTGGCCAATCAGAGTCAACCTGCCTGGTTTGAATTTAAGCAAAGCTTGGCAGTTAACTGCAAGTTCTCAATGAACTGCTGCATTCACCATGGCAACACCTAGACTAAACAGGGGTCCTGAACAGTGTGGCCACACCCCCTACTCCTTGTCTCGTAGCACGCCTGGTAGGTCTGTACTATCCAACTCTTTGTTCTCTCAATCGGTCCTTCTCCCTCACGTGTATCTCAGTGACGTGACTGTGGAACCCACAGGGGCATGGAGCAGGGTGAACAGTGGGGGTAGAGGGCCTTGGGGTGAGGGTGGGGGTGGGGGGGGAGGAATAGGCGATTAGGTGGGGGGAGAGGAGGAGGAGAGGGTAGAATGCAGGCTACAACACGTCACATATGGGGATAGCTGGAACAAATCGACTTACCACAGAGCATTCCCTTCTCTTGCGGTATAAATTATTGTTCTCTTTATTAATGCTGATTGTCAAGAGTGCAAGGTGAAATATAAAAAAGAAGACATCACGCTGAATTGTTACTGAGGCATGTCCGTATGGGACAGTGTAGAGGGAGCTTTACTCTGTATCAAACCCAGTGTTTTTCAAACTTTTTTCCTTGGGATCCACTTTTGCCAACTGGCTGACCTTCAGGATCCACTTCATTGGGCGGCACAGACATAATGGGCCGAATGGTTCCTTTCTGTGTTCTGCATTGTAAAGCTGTAAACCTATGTGACTCTATGAAAGTAGAGACTTTTTTTTTTTTAAAGTGTTTTTTATTGAGTTTTTGGTATTAACAAATACAGATATGAACAAACAATAGGAGTTAAACAGGGAAATGTAGAAGAAGTAAAACCAGAACTATTTACACCAAGATGGGTTTTGACTATTTACATAAATACATCACTGTTTCCCCTTCCTTTTATTTTATTCCTTCCCTGCAGTGTTTGCCATGGCAATTGTTGTTCCCTGCGTTATGCTCTCCACCAGTTTTCCCTTTGCTTTTCTTCCCTTTAGTTCAGTTTGTGGTTTCCCCTGCATCCCTCCCCCCCTCCCTGTGTCTCCTGGTTCCTTTGTTGGGCTTGGCTGAGTTCCTTGTTCCCCTGACATCCCCCCCCCCCCCCCCCTTACTGTGCCATGGCTACCCTGATCGTTGGTTTCCTAGTTGTTGGCTACAAACAGGTCTTGGAACAACCGAGTGAATGCCCCCCACGTTTTGAGGAAGCCATCTTCCGACCCTTGGATGGCGAATTTGATTTTCTCCATTTGGAGAGATTCCGAGAGGTCGGACAGCCAGTCTGCAGCTTTGGGTGGTGCAGCTGAATGCCAACTGAGCAGGATTCTACAGTGGGCGATCAGGGAGGCAAAGGCAAGGGTGTCAGCCCTCCTCCCCATCAATAGATCTGGCGAGTCTGATTCCCCAAAGACTGCCACTCTCGGGCATGACTCCACTCTCATCCCCACCACTTTGGACATCAAAGAAGGCTGGCCAGTATCTGGCAAATCTGGAACAAGACGTATGTGGGCGTGGTTGGCCAGGCCTCCTTGGCGCCGTTCGCATCTGTCCTCCACCTCCGGGAAGAACCTGCTCATTCGGGTTTGGGTTAAGTGGGCTCTGTGTACCACTTTCAGCTGCATTAAGCTTAGCCTTGCGCATGTGGAGACGGAATTGACCCTGTGCAGTGCTTCGTTCCAGAGTCCCCACCCTATTTCGAACCGCACAAAAATAGAGAGGTATTCAAAATGCAGAGGAGAGCCACAAGGTTAGTGTCAATGTATAATTATGAACAAAAATAAGATTCACATTTTTCAAGCACCTTCACAACTACATGAGTATAAAGTAGTTTGCAACCAATGAAGTCCAGTCACTGCTGTAATGCCAATGTATACACAGCAAGATCCCACAAACAGCAATGTGAAAAAGACCAGATAATCTGTTTTTGTGATGTTGATTGAGGGATAAATGTTAGTTAGGATATCAGGGCTAATTCCCTGCTCTTATTCAATGTAGTCTCATTGAATTGTTTACATCCACATGCGAGGCAGAGCCTCCATGTAACATGGTAACTGGTAAATGGCATTTCTAGCAGGGCAACATCCCTGCAGTACTACACTTAGCTGAGATGCCACAACCCACAACCGTCTGATGTAGAGACAAGAGCATTACCCACTGAGCCACAACTAACAGAGGATATTTAGGGTTAATAGCCCTTAATCTCTGCTAAATACAGTGAGTGGGCAGCATGGTAGCACAGAGGCTAGCATTGATCCTTGACAGCGCCAGAGCCCCAGGTGCGATTCCCGGCTTGAGTCACTGTCTGTGTGGAGTCTGCACGTTCTCCCCATGTCTGTGTGGGTTTCCTCCGGGTGCTCCGGTTTCCTCCCTGTTGCGCTAACAGGATACTCTGGTAAATGCAGTGAGCTTTGCTGCGGATGAGGATCGACACCCAGGCCCAGAAAGAAAGAAGGCAGTATTCTCCGAACCCTATTGTCCCTCACACATTTTGAATGGATGGGTAACCTGGTGTATGGCTTCCCAAAACCTCCTTCCAATGAGAGGACCGTGAAAGAGAGAGCTTAGTTAATTGAAAAACTTCAGTTCAGTTCAGTGAAGAGTAGGATTGATTGGTGATGACATGATGTCCCATTACTCAGCTTCAGTCTTGTCCGTGTGATGGTTCCAAATTACAGCTAACCCTCTGTCAGGGGTTGTCTGTCGGCCTGCCAGTCCACTCTGCTTCTCACTCCTGGGCCATGCATCCTCCCGTATCTCCCCTCACAAAAAACATTGTGTCGTGTTAAGCACACTGAGATAACACGGGCGTGATCTTTCTTGTATCAGACGCGCACCCTCGAGGTCTGAGGCTTCGATATACAGCAGAAACCTTTGCTTGAAAGTCTGCCAGTTGGCACTGAGATGGCCGGAGGTCCACAGCTGTTGAGGAATCTTGATCTTCTCCATGGTGCCGGGATACATTTGCTGGTCGTCACGGAACAGATTGAGGTAAACCACCTAGGGATAGCAGTCGTAGTAGATGTCATGTTAAGCACACTGAGATAACACGGGCTGCAACTGGATGCAACTATAACTGAAATATACTCCAGACTTTGAAGTTAATTCTTTTGATTTATTGAAACTGTCACACAGTTAGCACAGTTCTCAGTGAGTTCGACTCTCTGCTAACCTAAGTGTGATTACTCTGTCTGACTGAAGTACAGTAAGAAGTCTTACAACACCAGGTTAAAGTCCAACAGGTTTGATTCAATCACGAGCTTTCGGAGCGCAGCTCCTTCCTCCTTCCTTCCTTCCTCCTTCCTCATTCACCTGAGGAAGGAGCTGCGCTCCGAAAGCTCATGTTTGAATCAAACCTGTTGGACTTTAACCTGGTGTTGTAAGACTTCTTACTGTGCTCACCCCAGTCCAACGCCGGCATCTCCACATCATGACTGAAGTAGACTAGCTCTCAGTCACGTGCTGTAGGTGTTATGTGATATATACACCTGACTCATTCTGTAGATGTCCCCAGTGGAAAGAGGGGGAATGTGAGTGCCTTGTGCCTTTTATAGTGGGAAGTGTTCTGCCCGCTGATTGGTTATGTCCTGTTCTCTGTTTTCATTAGCTGCCTGTCTGTATCTCATTATGTGCATGTCTGCATATCATGACATATTGTTGTGGAACTTTTTCTGTTTGCCATCTTGCTGATCTTACCCAGTAGTTAGGATATGTATGTTAATTTCAGGGTGCGCCACAACCCTTTTTACATCTAACCCCGTGCTGTACCTGTCCTGGGACTGTTTGATGGAGACAGTGTAGGGGAAACTTTACTCTGTATCTAACACTGTGCTGTATCTGTCCTGGGACTGTTTGATGGAGACAGTGTAGGGGGAGCTTTACTCTGTATCTAACCTGTACTGTACCTGTCCTGGGAGTGTTTGATGGGGACAGTGTAGAGGGAGCTTTACTCTGTATCTAACCCGTACTGTACCTGTCCTGGGAGTGTTTGATGGGGACAGTGTAGAGGGAGTTTTACTCTGTATCTAACCCCATGCTGTACCTGTCCTGGGAGTGTTTGATGGGGACAGTGTAGAGGGAGCTTTACTCTGTATCTAACCCGTACTGTACCTGTCCTGGGAGTGTTTGATGGAGACAGTGTAGGGGAAACTTTACTCTGTATCTAACACTGTGCTGTATCTGTCCTGGGACTGTTTGATGGAGACAGTGTAGGGGGAGCTTTACTCTGTATCTAACCCGTACTGTACCTGTCCTGGGAGTGTTGGATGGGGACAGTGTAGAGGGAGCTTTACTCTGTATCTAACCCCATGCTGTACCTGTCCTGGGAGTGTTTGATGGGGACAGTGTAGAGGGAGCTTTACTCTGTATCTAACCCGTACTGTACCTGTCCTGGGAGTGTTTGATGGAGACAGTGTAGGGGAAACTTTACTCTGTATCTAACACTGTGCTGTATCTGTCCTGGGACTGTTTGATGGAGACAGTGTAGGGGGAGCTTTACTCTGTATCTAACCCGTACTGTACCTGTCCTGGGAGTGTTGGATGGGGACAGTGTAGAGGGAGCTTTACTCTGTATCTAACCCCGTGTTCTACTCTGAGGCTCTGTCAATTCAGACTCTGTCAATCACTTCCAGCATCTTCCACTTCTGTCAATACTGCAATGAAACAGTTTTGACAGAATTGTAGAGGGAGTTTTTGATTGTTTGATCTGCCTTTTACAATCTTCAGGCAATCTGAGAAATAAGGCTGACGCCATTAGCTGGGGGCGAGTTTTCCAATGTGAGTTTACAACATCCTTTTTGATTGGTTTGATTTGTTGGGGGGGGGGGGGGGGAATCTCTGGTGAACTCTGCTTCTTGCTTGGAAATGGTTCAAGAAGTTTTTTTTTGGCAAACTTTCTTGTCGAAAAGAGATGGAGTTTAAGCTCTCCAAATTCTTTCAACCACGAGTCTGTGAGGGTTGGACTGGAGCAACAACCGGTGACCAGTCAGCACTCCCCACTGTGACTGACACATCAGGATGGGCTGGGCTAGGTATAATAAACCCAGCAACTTGCAGAACTGCAGCACATCTGGCCAAAAACTGGAACAAGAGCAGGTAAGAAAGAGCCAGGCTGGTTGGAGCGATCTAGAGACTAGTTAGTTAGTTAATGAGGGTTAACTGGAGACAAGTTATTTTAAGGAGGTAACTAGTGATTTTTGTAACTGGTATCTATGTTGTTTTTGGTTCTCAGGCTGAAACCGGGAGCTGACGGGGTTATATGTTTGTGTGGTAGATTATCGGGTGTGGGGGGTTATTATGGGATGTATCCGAACTGCTGCGGCGGATTCTCCAGGGAGTACATCAAAAGTTTCAATAGTTTCCAAAGTTTTGAATAAAATGATTTCTTTGTTGTAATAATCTCCCCCCCCCCCCCCCCCCCCCGGACTGGAAAACCTATCAAATCCTCAATAACCCCTCCCCGTCAAAAATAAACTTAGAGAAACGGGATGGGAGGGGGGTGCAGTTTGAGTCCGGATTTGGGGTTTTCTCTCGCTAACGACACTCTTTCTCTGTCTCTCAGCCTCCTGCCATGGCGACCCCAACCAAAACAGAGCTGGCCATGCAGAACCTGATGGATGTTTTTTATCAATACGTGGAGGGGGACAAATACACCTTGACCAGGTGTCAGATGAAATCCCTGGTGGATGCAGAGCTCGGCCAGCTGACAAAGGTAGTGAAGCAAACTCATCCAACAGTCACCAAAGCTGATCCCAATCCTGGCACCCAACCCCACCCCAGGCTTAGCTACTCTACCTCTCCTCACACACACATGCAGTCAATCACAGTGTGGTTCTGATGATTCAGAAAACACTTTGCTACACAGATCCATGTTCCAAGGAGGAACCTCCCCAATTATGTCATTTTTAAAAAAATGTAGTCAAGGAAAGTGAGATCAACGAGTGAATGTTTAACGCCTTCCTGTCCACTCCAGATTTAAATCCTCCCATTTTCTGCATATCCGTAACTGTACAGTGACTCACTCACTCCTCCCTGCCCTGAGCTAAAGAGGGAAAATCAGCCAGGGTTCCCTGCTTCTGATCTCTGATACCTGTCCAATGATCCCTACCCAATAATACCTGCTCCTGATCCCAGTCCAGTGATCCCCGCCCAGAGATCCCTGTCCAGTGATCCTTGCTCCTGATCCCTGCTGGGAAGCTGTGTGTTGGGATCTTCAGTGATTACAGCCCCAGACTCATCGGTGTTGCCATACAACAACTACCTACATTTATATAACAGCTTTAATCAAATGTCTCGAGGCCTTCCACAGCAATGCTTTAAAGCAAAATTTGGCAGTCACATGAGATATTGCGAAAGTAAAAGCTTGGTTGGTAGTAGATTTCAAAGACTTTTTTTTAATAAACATTTTATTGAGGTATTTTTTGGTATTATAACAACAACAAAATAAACAATGTACATGAAACTATAAACATAGTGCAAAAGCTGTCTCCCTCCCTTACAGGTCCTACCTTTATTAACCCCCGACTCTCAGTTAAACTAACCCCCCCTTCTGCTGACGATTAATTTTCCGCGAAGAAGTCGACGAACGGCTGCCACCTCCGGGCAAACCCTAACAGTGACCCTCTCAAGGCGAACTTGATTTTCTCCAAACAGAGAAAGCTAGCCATGTCCGATAGCCAGGTCTCCGACTTTGGGGGCTTCTAGTGCCTCCAATCTAATAGTATCCATCTCTGGGCTACCAGGGAAGCAAAGGCCAGAACGTCTGCCTCTTTCTCCTCCTGGATTCCCGGGTCTTCCGACACCCCAAAAATCGCCACCTCTGGACTCAGCGCCACCCTTGGTTTTAACACAATGGACATGACATCTGCAAACCCCTGCCAAAATCCCCTAAGCTTCAGGCATGTCCAGAACATGTGGACATGGTTCGCTGGCCCTCCCGCACATTTTGCACACCTGTCCTCCACCCCAAAGAATCTGCTCATCAGGGCCGCTGATACCTGAATTTGTTTCCCCTCGCCAACCCAAATTTCTCCTCTAGCACCCTCAAACTCGGAAAGCTCCCCTCTATAAACATATCCCCCATTCTCTCAATCCCTGCTCTCCGCCATATCAGAAACACCCATCCATACTTCCCGGGGCAAACCGGTGATTATTACAGATTGGGAACCAGACCGATGCTCCCACATGTCTCCTCCATTGTCCCCAGACTCTCAGGGCCGCCACCACCACGGGGCTGGTGGAGTACTGTGCCGGCGGGAGTGTCAGAGGCGCAGTTACCAACGCCCCCAGACTGGCGCCCTTGCATGAAGCCACCTCCATACGCTCCCATGCCGACCCCTCCCCCACCACCCACTTCGTGATCATGACTATATTCGCTGCCCATTAATAGTTACTAAAATTTGGCAGCGCCAGCCCGCCCTCTCCCCGACTCCGTTCAAGCATTACCTTCCTTACCTGCGGGGTCTTGCCCGCCCAAACAAAGCCAGTGATCACTTTGTTGACCCGTTTAAAAAAGGACCGCGGAATAAAGATGGGGAGACACTGAAATACAAACAGGGATCTCGGGAGGACCGTCATCTTCACCGTCTGCACCCTCCCAGCCAGTGACAACGGAAGCGCATCCCATCTCCGAAAATCGTCCTTCATTTGGTCTACTAGTCGGGCCAGTTTTAATTTATGCAGCCAGTCCCATTCCCGCGCCACTTGAATGCCTACTCATCTAAACGGCAGCTCAACTAATCGCCTCTCCTGTCCCCTCGCCTGGACCGCAAACATCTCACTTTTCCCCATATTTAGCTTATACCCCAATAACCGGCCAAATTCCCCTAGAACCCTCATGATTTCTTCCATCCCCTCTATTGGGTCCGATACATACAGAAGCAGGTCATCTGCATAGAGCGAGATTGTGCTCCAACCCCCCCCCCCCCCCCCCCCCCCTCCCCCCGGACCAGCCCCTTCCAGCCCCTTGAGGCTCTCAGAGCAATTGCCAACGGCTCTATAGCTAGCGCGAACAACAGTGGGGAGAGGGGGCATCCCTGTCTTGTCCCCCGGTGCAGTCTAAAATAGTCCGATGTTGTCCTATTCGTACGTACACTTGCCACAGGAGCCTGATACAGCAACCTGACCCAGTCAATAAAGCCCCACCCAAATCCGAACCATCTCAGTACAGATAATCCCATTCTACCCGATCAAAAGCCTTTTCTGCATCCATTGCGATCACTACCTCCACCTCCCTACCTTCCGGGCGCATCATAGAACATAGAACATTACAGCGCAGTACGGGCCCTTCGGCCCTCAATGTTGCGCTGACCTGTGAAACCATCTGAAGCCTATCTGACCTACACTATTCCATTTTCATCCATATGTCTATCCAGTGACCACTTAAATGCCCTTAAAGTTGGCGAGTCTACTACTGCTGCAGGCAGGGCATTCCACACCCCTGCTACTCTCTGAGTAAAGAAACTGCCTCTGACATCTGTCCTATATCTACCACCCCTCAATTTAAAGCTATGTCCCCTCGTGTTGGTCATCACCATCCGAGGAAAAAGACTCTCACTGTCCACCCTATCTAACCCTCTGACTATCTTATATGTCTCTATTAGGTCACCTCTCAGCCTTCTCCTCTCTAACGAAAACAACCTCAAGTCCCTGAGCCTTCCCTCCATACCAGGCAACATCCTAGTAAATCTCCTCTGAACCCTTTCCAAAGCTTCCACATCCTTCCTATAATGTGGTGACCAGAACTGCACGCAGTACTCCAGGAGCGGCCGCACCAGAGTTATGTACAGCTGCAGCATGACCTTGTGGCTCCGAAACTCAATCCCCCTATTGATAAAGGATAGCACACCATATGCCTTCTTAACAGCCCTATTAACCTGGGTGGCAACTTTCAGGGATTTATGTACCTGGATGCCGAGATCTCTCTGTTCATCTACACTACCAAGAATCTTGCCATTAGCCCAGTACTCTGCATTCCTGATACTCCTTCCAAAGTGAACCACCTCACACTTTTCCACATTAAACTCCATCTGCCACCTCTCAGCCCAGCTCTGCAGCTTATCTATGTCCCTCTGTATCCTATAACATCCTTCAGCACTATCCACAACTCCACCGACCTTCGTGTCATCTGCAAATTTACTAACCCATCCTTCTACACCCTCTTCCAGGTTATTTATAAAAATGACAAACAGCAGTGGCCCCAAAACAGATCCTTGCGGTACACCACTAGTAACTGAACTCCAGGATGAACATTTGCTATCAACCACCACCCTCTGTCTTCTTTCAGCTTGCCAATTACTGATCCAAACCGCTAAATCACCTTCAATCCCATACTTCCTTATTTTCTGCAATAGCCTACCGTGGGGAACCTTATCAAACGCCTTACTGAAATCCATATACACCACATCAACCGCTTTACCCTCATCCACCTGTTTGGTCACCTCAAAAAACTCAATAAGGTTTGTGAGGCATGACCTACCCTTCACAAAACCGTGTTGACTATCGCTAATCAACTTGTTCTTTTCAAGATGATTATAAACCCTATCTCTTATAACCTTTTCCAACATTTTACCCACAACCGAAGTAAGGCTCACAGGTCTCTAATTACCAGGGTTGTCTCTACTCCCCTTCTTGAACAAGGGGACAACATTTGCTATCCTCCAGTCTTCCGGCACTATTCCGACAAAGACGACATAAAGATCAAGGACAACGGCTCTGCAATCTCCTCCCTGGCTTCCCAGAGAATCCTAGGATAAATCCCATCTGGCCCAGGGGATTTATCTATCTTTACACTTTCCAAAATTGCTAACACCTCCTCCTTGTGAACCTCAATTCCATCCAGCCTGGTCGACTGTACCTGAGTATTCTCCGCGACAACATTGTCTTTCTCCAGTGTAAACACTGACGAAAAATATCCATTTAACGCTTCCCTTATCTCCTCTGATTCCACACACAACTTTCCACTACTATCCTTGATTGGCCCTAATCTTACTCTAGTCATTCTTTTGTTCCTGATATACCTATAGAAAGCCTTAGGGTTTTCCCTGATCCTATCCGCCAACGACTTTTCGTGTCCTCTCCTCGCTCTTCTTAACTCTCCCTTTAGGTCCTTCCTGGCTAACTTGTAACTCTCAAGTGCCCTAACTGAGCCTTCATGTCTCATCCTAACATAAGCCTTCTTCTTCCTCTTGACAAGTTTAACGTAATCACGTTTAACGACCTTCTTACATTGGCACCAACTGCCTACCCTGAAACCCCGTCTGGTCCTCCCCAATAACATCCGGAACACAACCCTCAATCCTGGAGGAAGAGCGGGAATGTTAAAGTGGTGCATGCGGGGGGGGGGGGGGGGGCAGGTAATAGGACTTGGTTTGAATGAGAGACAGCAGAGCTTTGGACGAGCAAAAGTTTACAGAAGGTAGGTAGAATGTGAGGGGTCCAGGAGTGCATTGAAATAGTTGAATCTGATGAGCCAGCAGGCAGGGTGAAGTCATGCGATGTTACAGAGCTGGAAACAGGCAGTCTCTGAGATGGCGCAGATAGGTGGTCAGAAATTCATCTCGGGATTAAATATAATACTCAGTTGGCCTCAGTTGCCAGAGAGAGAGGGATGGAATCGATGGCTGGGAACACAGTTTGTGACAGAGACCGAAGACAATGGGTTCGGCCGTCGCAATGATTTGTTGAAGACAACGTCTGCTCATTCAGGACTGCATGTCAGATACACAGTCTTATAATTTCTCTGATGTGGAGATGCCGGCGTTGGACTGGGGTGAGCACAGTAAGAAGTCTTACAACACCAGGTTAAAGTCCAACAGGTTTGTTTCAAACACGAGCTTTCGGAGCACGGAACCTGAAGAAGGAGCCGTGCTCCGAAAGCTCGTGTTTGAAACAAACCTGTTGGACTTTAACCTGGTGTTGTAAGACTTCTTACTGTTATAATTTCTCAACAGTGGAGAGAGCTGAGTGTTGTCAGCACGTGCTGCACTTTTAGCTGATGTCACTAAGGGGTAGCATGCAGACGAGAAATCGGAGGCGGGGGGGAGGGGGGGGGGGGGGGAGGGTGCAAGGATAGGTCTTTGTGGGTCACCAGAGGTAAGGCTGTGTGTGCCGAATGCCAGCGTGAATCAGATCACATTTTCTGTCTCGGCTGCATGGGAAAATTGGCCATTTAGCTGAGAGTGGGGGACAGTCTGCAACTGTGGGAGCCTCTCTCTGTCTCTGTCTCTCCCCCCCCCCCCCCCCCCCCCCCCCAACCCCCACACACACACACAAAAGCAGTTAGGCTCTGCACGGTCAGGATGGCTACTGCTGTGCAGTGCAGGAAAAGGTGCGATTTAGGATAAAAGTGGGGAATCAGAATGCCGTGAAAGAGCAAGCATTTCACAAGCAGTCAGACCTGTGACTGAGGAGTTAATGTTCGATGGGCTGTGGAATGTGTAGAATGAGGGTGCGGTTTCTGACAGGCAAGCCAAGAATGAACAATCAGAAATACTGAGTCGGGGCCCAGTCAGGCCAGACCCTGCAAATTAACAGTTAGGCGCTTCATTTCGAGACGAGCCCCTGTTCCACTCTGTACCAGTGTGTTGCATACCAGGCTAAGACGCCTCTCAGTTCTTTGGGGTGTGGCAGGAGAGATCTTTTTGAACTCCTGATCAGGGTCTCTGGCTATAAGGAGCAAACAAAATGTGACTAACTCAGTCCGAACAACAAATTTGCAAACTTCCAAATTATCCAATTAAACCCCGTGCTGTACCTGCCCTGGGGGTGTTTGACGGGGACAGTGTAGAGGGAGCTTTACTCTGTATCTAACCCTGTGCTGTACCTCTCCTGGGAGTGTTTGATGGGGACAGTGCAGAGGGAGCTTTACTCTGTATCTAACCCCGTGCTGTACCTGTCCTGGGAGTGTTTGATGGGGACAATGTAGAGGGAGCTTTACTCTGTATCTAACCCCGTGCTGTACCTCTCCTGGGAGTGTTTGATGGGGACAGTGCAGAGGGAGCTTTACTCTGTATCTAACCCCGTGCTGTACCTGTCCTGGGAGTGTTTGATGGGGACAGTGTAGAGGGAGCTTTACTCTGTATCTAACCCCGTGCTGTACCTGTCCTGGGAGTGTTTGATGGGGACAGTGTAGAGGGAGCTTTACTCTGTATCTAACCCTGTGCTGTACCTCTCCTGGGAGTGTTTGATGGGGACAGTGCAGAGGGAGCTTTACTCTGTATCTAACCCCGTGCTGTACCTGTCCTGGGAGTGTTTGATGGGGACAGTATAGAGGGAGCTTTACTCTGTATCTAACCCTGTGCTGTACCTGTCCTGGGAGTGTTTGATGGGGACAGCGTAGAGGGAGCTTTACGCTGTATCTAACCCCATGCTGTACCTGTCCTGGGAGTGTTTGATGGGGACAGTGTAGAGGGAGCTTTACGCTGTATCTAACCCCGTGCTGTACCTGTCCTGGAAGTGTTTGATGGGGACAGCGTAGAGGGAGCTTTACGCTGTAACTAACCCCGTACTGTACCTGTCCTGGGAGTGTTTGATGGGGACAGTGTAGAGGGAGCTTTACGCTATATCTAACCCCGTGCTGTACCTGTCCTGGGCATGTTTGATGGGGACAGTGTAGAGGGAGCTTTACTCTGTATCTAACCCTGTGCTGTACCTGTCCTGGGAGTGTTTGATGGGGACAGTGTAGAGTTGGCTTTACTCTCTAACCCCGTGCTGTACCTGTCCTGGGGGTGTTTGATGGGGACAGTGTAGAGGAAGCTTTACTCTCTATCTAACCCCGTGCTGTACCTGTCCTGGGAGTGTTTGATGGGGACAGTGTAGAGGGAGCTTTACTCTCTATCTAACCCCGTGCTGTACCTGTCCTGGGAGTGTTTGACGGGGACAGTGTAGAGGGAGCTTTACTCTGTATCTAACCCCGTGCTGTACCTGTCCTGGGAGTGTTTGATGGAGACAGTGTAGAGGGAGCTTTACTCTGTATCTAACCCCGTGCTGTACCTGTCCTGGGAGTGTTTGATGGAGACAATGTAGAGGGAGCTTTACTCTGTATCTAACACTGTGCTGTACCTGTCCTGGGAGTGTTTGATGGGGACAGTGTAGAGGAAGCTTTACACTCTATCAACCCCATGCTGTACCTGTCCTGGGAGTGTTTGACGGGGACAGTGTAGAGGGAGCTTTACTCTGTATCTAACCCTGTGCTGTACCTGTCCTGGGAGTGTTTGATGGGGACAGTGTAGAGGGAGCTTTACTCTGTATCTAACCCCGTGCTGTACCTGTCCTGGGCATGTTTGATGGGGACAGTGTAGAGGGAGCTTTACTCTGTATCTAACCCTGTGCTGTACCTGTCCTGGGAGTGTTTGATGGAGACAGTGTAGAGGGAGCTTTACTCTGTATCTAATCCTGTGCTGTAGCTGTCCTGGGCGTGTTTGATGTGATGGGACAGTGTAGAGGGAGCTTTACTCTGTATCTAACCCCGTGCTGTACCTGTCCTGGGCGTGTTTGATGGGGACAGTGTAGAGTTGGCTTTACTCTGTATCTAACCCCATGCTGTACCTGCCCTGGGAGTGTTTGATGGGGACAATGTAGAGGGAGTTTTCCCATGTATCTTACCCAGTGTTGTACCCATCCTGGGCATTGATGGAACATGCAGAAGAGCTCAGTAATAGAGCCTCTCTAAAATGATAGAATGGTTAAAGCACAGAAGTGGCCATTTTGTCTGTCAGATCTTTTCTGGTTCTGAGAGTGCGACTCACCTAGTCCTGCCTTTACCCCGTCAACCTGCACATTTTTCCTCTTTAGAAAATTATCTAACTCTTTTCGGAACCCTTGATTGAATTTGGCTCCGCCACTCCCTCAGGCAGTGTATTCCAGATCCAACCATCTCCTGCATTTAAAAAAAACCCTCTTCTCGTCACTTCTTTTGTCAATCGCCTGATATCAGTGTTCTCTTGTTCATGATCCGAGCAGTAATGGGAACAGCTCCTGCCTATCTAATCTGTGCAGACCCCTCATGATTTTGAAAACCCCGCTCAAATCTCCTTTCAGACTTCTCCAAGGACAATAGTCCAACCTATCTTTGTAACTGAAGTTCCTCATCTTTGTGAATCTAATGACTTCACAACTTTCCTAAAGTGCGGGTGCTCAGAACTGGTTACAATTCTCCAGTGTTTTATAAAAGTTCTTGAAAAGTGCCTCGCTTTTGAACTCTACGCTTCTATGTATAAAGCTCAGGATTCTGTATGCATTTTAACCACTTACTCAACCTCCCCTGCTACCTTCCAAGATTTATGTACCTATACCCTTAGGATCCTTCTGCTCCTCCACCCTCTTTACAATTGATCCCTTTATTTTATGTTGTCTCTCCTCATTCTTACCAAAATGAATGGGTTGCACCTTTTACTATTTTCATATTTTTTTTCCATCTTTCAACAGAATAATAAGAATATTGAATCCTTTGATAAGATGATGAAAGATCTGGATTTTGATGGGGATGGAGAAATGAATTTTGAGGAGTTTGTGTCATTCATTGCCAGTCTCATGTTTTCCTGTAACACAATTTATCTCCAGAAGCGGGAGCAACAAGCAAAGAAATGAGCTGGTCAGATTGAGAAATGAATAGTAACGTTAATGCTGTGATTATATGTAAGAATGATCAGCTTACAAATCTGTGCAGTATCCTTGATCACTTCCCATTTTTAAAAAACAAATTAATGAAATAAAAATGATTCAAATAACCAACCTCAGGGTTTCCCTCTGTCTTCAGAAGCTCAGCCTGTTTAGCAACATTTTGTATTCCGCAGCCCTTTGAACAAAGATGGAAGCTAAGGGAATGCAGAAACTCCCTGCGTGTGCATGAGGGAGTGCAAGTTTGTGTGTGTGAGTTGGTGTGTGTGAAAGTGCCCAAGTATGAGAGCGAGAGTGTGTGCGCGCGCGCAGGTTGTGAGAGCGTGTGAGAGAAGGTGAGTGAGAGAGTGAGCAAATGTTAGAGCGAGCGAGCATGTACGAGAGTGAGTGTGCATGCATATGATTGAGCATGAGTGTGAAGCGTGTCAGAGAGTGATGAGTGTCAGAGAGTGAGGAGCGTCAGAATGAATGAGTGAACAAGTGAGTGAGAGTGAACAAGTGTGTGTGAGTAAGAGTGAGCAAGTGTGCGTGTACGAGAGCGAGTGAGAGCGATCGAGGAAGTGCATGTGTATGTATGTGAGCCAGAGTGAGTGATTGTGTGTGCGAGAAAGAGATCTGCCTCTGAGGTATAGGATGTCTCAATTGTTTCTAGGAGTTCATTCTCGGCCCTGGATTTCAGTGCTGCAACCGAGTAGCTCATGGATAGGCAGAGGAAAATTTACTTCTCAGTTTGCCACTTGAAGAGAACAGGGATGTCTGGGGAAAGGATGTAATCCATTGTGCTGCCATACTTATTAGAAGTCTTCTGCCACATCATCTAAGCCCCTGGTTGAGGCACCGGGTGACAAATTATACAAATACAATAGGATCGTAGCTTCAAATCTTCCTCAAGTGACTGATGCAGGTTCTGTCTCGAGTCCAGTCTATCACATGGCCTAATCGCTGTAAGCTTAGGTTTGGTCACAGCAGGGCGGCACGGTGGCACAGTGGTTAGCATTGCTGCCTACGGCGCTGAGGACCCGGGTTTGAATCCCGGCCCTGGGTCACTGTCCGTGAGGAGTTTGCACATTCTCCCCGTGTTTGCGTGGGTTTCACCCCCACAACCCAAAGATGTGCAGGATAGGTGGATTGGCTACGCTAAATTGCCCCTTAATTGGAAAAAATAATTGGGTACTCTAAATTTATAAAAAAAAAAAAAAAAAAAGGTTTGGTCACAGCTAAGAATGACCACTTTCCCCTTTGAGGGTGCCTGTTGTGTCCAGTATCATACAGTTTTACAGCACAGAAAGAGGCCCTTTGGCCCATCATGTCTGTGCCAGCCATTAAACGTGTCTATTCTCATCCCATTTTTCAGCTCTTGGTCTGTAGCTTTGTATGCTACGGCATTTCTAAATGCTTCTTAAACATTGTGAGGATTCCCATCTCTATATCACCCTTTCAGGCAGTGAGTTCCAGATTCCCATCGCTCTCTGGGTCGAAACGTTTCCCACAAATCCCCTCTAAATCTCCTGCCCCTTAATTTAAATCTATGCCCCCTGGTTATTGATCTCTCTACTACCCCATCTATGTCCCTCATAATCTCTATCTACCCCATCTATGTCCCTCATAATCTTATACACCGCAATCAGCCCCCCCCCCCCCCCCCCCCCAGCCCTCTCTACTCTAAGAAGAACCCAAGCCTATCCTGCCTCTCTTCATAGCTGAAATGATCCAGCCCAAGCAACATTCTGGTGAATCTTCTCTGCACTCTAGTGCAATCACATCCTTCCTATAATGTGGTGACCAAAACTGATCACAGTATTCTAGCTGTGGCCTAACGAGCATTTTATACAGCTTCATAACCTTCCTGTTCTTACATTCTATGCCTTGACTAATAAAAGCAAGTATTCCAAATGCTTCCTTCTGATCCGTAGTCAGACGCATTATCTATTGCGCCACTGTCCCACTCCATATGCTTTCTTACCCACGTGTCCTGTCCTACTGCCTTCAGAGATCTTTGGACATGCAATCCCAAGGTCCCTCTGGTCCTCTGTTTCCTAGCATCCTACCGTTCATTGTGTATTCCCTTGCCTTGTTAAGTCTTTCCAAAATGTATCGAACTGCACAATAGTGTCCCCATGGTGTAAATGATAGGATCCTATTGCCAAGTGTGATCTGAACTGGGCATTACATCTGTCTAAACAATTAGTGAAATGGACTAAGTATTTGAGGCTGAACAAACAGATACAGTGCCCTCACTGTTCTGACACTCGAGTAACTAGTTCTAATCCCACCCACGATACAATATGCAGCAAACAGATTGTCTTTGGCTGAAATGTTAATATCCTTTAACAAAGGGAATCTGTCAGTCTTCTGGTCCATTCTAACCCCACACTGATGACTGATCCACCACGCCGGTGCAATAAGGAGTGGGCAGTAAATGAAATGAAATGAAAATCGCTTATTGTTACGAGTAGGCTTCAATGAAGTTACTGTGAAAAGCCCCTAGTCGCCTCATTCCGGCGCCTGTTCGGGGAGGCTGGTACGGGAATTGAACCGTGCTGAATTGCTAATATGAAATGGAGTAGTCCTGAAAGCAACATTAATGCCCAACTCGTCCCTGCTGCTGTTAAACTGCCAAGGAAATCCTGTCCATTAAAACAAGAATAATTTAAACCATTTTACTGCGTTGGCTGGAAATCCGAGATAAGAACATAAAGTACTGGAAATACCATCAGAACACAACCCAAGATCCGGACAGAAACAATGTGTAGAAAGTCACAGCCTCTCTCTGCTCAGCTGACACAACTAAACTTCAACACTAATCTACTCAAGGAGATGAGAAAACTGTGAACTATGGGCAGCACGTTAGCACAAGTGGATAGCACTGTGGCTTCACAGCGCCAGGTTCGATTCCCTGCTGGGTCACTGTCTGTGTGGAGTCTGCATGTTCTCCCCATGTCTGCGCGGGTTTCCTCCGGGTGCTCCGGTTTCCTCCCACAGTCCAAAGACATGCAGGTTACATGGATTGGCCATGATAAATTGCTCTTAGTGACCAAAAAAAAAATTAGGAGGGGTTATTGGGTTACGGGGATAGGGTGGAAGTGAGGTCGGTGCAGACTCGATGGGCCGAATGGCCTCCTTCTGCACTGCATGTTCTATGTTCTACAGGCCAGTTAGCCAAACAACAGGCATTGGGCAAGTGCTGGAATCTCCTCGGAAGGAAGTCTTAACAATGTACTTGGGTAAGTATGTAGTACAATTAGAATAAGTCAGTATTGTTTAATGAAAGGAAAATCCTGTTGATTTAACTCCCCTACTAAGATGTAACTTAGGGGAGTTAAAGGAAAACTGGTAGACGTGGTATACTTGAATTTCTAAAAGACATTTGATGAGGTGTCACACAAGACATTAATACACACGGGCTCATGGAGTTGGGGGTGATATATTAGTATGGATAGTGGATTGACTAATGGGAAGGAAGCAGACAGTATTGGTAAAGGGGGCATTTTCAAGTTGGCAGGCTGTGACTCGTGGAGTGTCACAAGGATCAGTACTGAGCCCTCGGCTATTTACAACCTATATTAATAACTTAGACAAAGAGACAGAGAGTAATGTATCTAGTTTTGCTGATAATACAAAGCTAGGTACTGGAATGCAAGCTGTGAGGAGGACACAAAAGGCTCCAAAGAGATGCAGAATGGGCAACAAGATGGCAGATAGAGTATGATGTGGTGGAGTGTCAGGTTATTTTCTTTTGTCTTAAGAATAAAAACGCAGAATAACTTTTTTAAAGGCGTGAAACTTGTAAATGCTGATATTTAGAAAGACTTGGGTGTACAGAGAATATGAAACCTGCAGTGAGTAACTCACCTCCTCACTCCCGAAGCCTGTCCACCTATTCACAAGGTACAAGTCAGGAGTGTGATACAATACTGTCCATCTGCCTGGATAAGCTCCAAGAACATTCAAAAGCTTGACACCATCCAGGACAAAGCAGACTACTTGATTGGCATCCCATCAACAAACATTCACTTCCTCCAGAACTAACTAACAGTGGCAACCGTGTGTACCATCTACAAGATGCATTTCAGAAACTCACCACGGCTGTTTAGACAACACCTTCCAAACCCACAACCACTACCATCTAGAAGGACAAGGGCAGCAGATACCTGGGAACACCACAACCTCCAAGTTCCCCTCAAAGCCACTCAACCATCCTGATTTGGAAATGTATTGGCCGTTTCTTCACTGTCGCTGGGTCAAAATCCTGTAACTCTCTCCCTTACAGCACTGTGGGTACACCTACATCACAAAGGTTCAGCAAGACAGCTCACCACCACCTTCTCATGGGCAGCAAATGCTGGCCTAGCTAGTGACGCCCACATACACAAGGAATGCAAAAAGTGAGCATGAAGTGTAGCAAGCAAGTAGGAATGCAAATGGTATGCTGCTCATTATTGCAATGGGATTGAAGTAAACAAAGAGATCTTGCTACAATTCTACAGGGTTTTGGTGAGAGCATGGGCGGGATTCTCCGGTCGCCAAAATCACGTTTGCCGATTGGCTTGAGAATCTCCGTTCACGACCAGATCGGGGACGGCGGCGCTTTTGCAATGCGCCGCCTCCTCCAAAACAGTACGCCGCACGTCATACCAACGGCCTCAGGACATTTTCTGAGGCCTACCCTCCCGATGCTCTGCCTCCGACAGCCGAGTTCCTGTTGGCGTGGGTCTCTCATGGTCTCACCTGTTGGGAACTCGGTGTGGCAGCTGCGGACTCAGTCCAGCGCCCCCACAGTCGGGGGAGGGCTGATCTGCGGCAGGGGAGCTCTAGTCGGGGGCTGGGGGTACTGTGGGGTGGGGTGGTCCGGGACGCGCAAGCTGGCCAAAGGGAGTGACTATTTTGCAGGCCGGATCCGCACACGGCTGGGGCCACGTTGCAGGCCGCCGCCGTGCGCACGCGTGGCCACGGACCCGGCAAATCTCTGGGTCGTATAGACAGCCAGAGCCGGGTGCTCTACGCCGCTCGGCCGCTAGCCCCCAGCCAAATGGTGGCTGTTTTACGCCACTTGTTGTCGTAAATCGCCACCATTCCCATGCTGGAGTGGGGACACAGCCTCAAAATCGGAGAATCCAACACATCTGGAATAATGTGCTCAATTTTGGTCACTACATTTAAAGAAAGATATAGTGGCATTGGAGGCAGGACAGTGAAGGTTCATTGAATTGGTCCCTGAGAAGAAGGAGCTGTCCTATGTTGTGAAGCTGAGTAAATAGGGTTTATATTCGCTATTATTCAGAAGCATGAGAGGTGATGTCATTAGAACATTAAAGATTCTGAAGAGATTTGACAGGGTTGGCGCTGAGAGATTGCCCGTTTCATTGCTATTCCTTCCACAAACAGTGACAGCGGCGTGAACCACCTACACGATGCACTGCAGCCACTCAACAAGGCTCCTTAGGCAGCATCTTCCAAACCTGTGACCATTAGCATCTCGAAGGACAAGGGCAGCAGACACATGGGAGCCCCACCATCTGGAGACTCCCCTCCAAATCACTCACCATCCTGACTTGGAAAAATATCAGCTGTTCCTTCACTGTCACTGGGTCAAAATACTGGAACTCCCTCAACAGCATCGTGGGTGTACCTACACCTCAGGGACTGCAGCCGTTGATGAAGGCAGCTCACCACCACCTTCTCAAGGGCAATTGGGAGTGGGCAATAAATGTTGTCCTAGTCAACGACACCCACATCCTGCAAATGAATTTTTAAATACGATTGCTTCTCCAGTTGGGGAATCGGAACATGGGAGCAGTCTCGGCATCGGGGGTGGGGGGGGGGGGGGGGGGGGGGGGGGGGTTATTTAGAACTGAGATGAGGAGAAATTTCTTCACTCAAAAGGTTGTGAATCTTTGGAATTCTCCACGCCAGAGGGTTCTGGATGTTCCATCATTGAATATATTTAAGGCTAGGATAGACAGATTTTTGGTCTCTCAGGGAATTAAGGGATATAGGGAATGGGTGGGACAATGGGAAGTGTAACCATGATCACATTGAATGTCGGAACATGTGATCCTCCCCACTCCAATTCCTTGCGTTATGTTCTAACCCAATGACAGCTGCCTGTGCACTCTAGGGACTGAAGAGAAGCCTGTGATTATCCTTCTCTGTGGCCACCGTCTCAGGCTATCGCCAACTTCGGTGTCCTAACTGGCTCCAAACCCTACTTCAACCTCTACGTCCTCTCACTCACCAAGACCGCCTACTTCCACGTCCATAATATCACCTGTCTCCACTTCTGCCTCTGAAACTTGAGCTCACCAAAACCCTGCATCCTAACTCGGACCAACTCCCATTCATCCATCACTCCTAATGCTCACTTGCCTACATTGGTTCCCAGCCCACCAAACGTCTTAAATCTAAAGTTTTCATCCACATGTTCAATCCCTCCAGGGCCCTGCCCTCTCCTAGCTTTGTGTTTTCCAATGTAAGCCTGCCAAGATTTCTGCGCTCCTCTAATTCTGTACTCTTGAGCAGCCTCCATTTTAATTACTCCATCATGGGAGGCTGTTGCCTTCAGCTGTCTAGGCTCTAACACTCTAGGATTCCCCTCTAAACCTCTCCACTGTATTGCCAACGTTACAACAGTGACTGCAATTCAGAAGAACTTCCTGGGCTGCAAAGCGCTCCGGAACATCCAATGGTCACGAAAAATGCTATGTAAATGCAAGTCTTTCTTTTATCCTTCTTCCCTCCATTAAGATCTCCATGGAATCTACCTCTGTGACCAAGTTATTAGTTGCCTGTCCCAATATCGTGTATGGCTCAGTTCTGTTTTAGAGTCACCCCTGTGAACTGCGCGAGAATATTTGACTGTGTTGAAGGTTCTATGTAATGCACATTGTTGTGATCAAATAACTACCTGAGGGCTTTTAGCACAATGACGGATGTTAGCAGCCCAGCTCTGGGCATGTAAACACCTGGAAAGTGGTCTTCTTGCAATAAGTCCTGTAATTAAATTTCTCAATGAAAAGGCAGGAAAACAGGAAGCAGCATAATTGACAACTAGCGACATAACTATAACTAGCAGCACACCTTTAACAACTGGCAGTAGAAACGTAACAACTAGTAACTAGCAACATAACTTTAATATGTCCCTGCTTGAAGGGTAGTAACATATTGAATTTCTAGTGGCTAAGATTAGGATCAAAGCAGAGTTAATAAACAGAACATGTGGACTTCCCTATCAAGCTTGAATTGGGAGTGAAATCGAGTGATTAGCTTGCAGGATGAGTGCAGAGCAGGAATACTTTGAACAGCACAAGCTCAGCGTGTGACAGTTGTCAGGCCTTGTTTGCCCCTTTTCCACTTTTACTGGCAGGAATCCCCGTTTCTTTGGCTGTCTGGTCATTCCCGAGGCTTTTCGCAATAATTCAGTTGAACATCCCTGTGTCAGAAAGAGACCATTAAACCCCCGCTGCCACCTACCTGCTCTGGCCGAGGTCCACAGCATCCCAGCACAGGAAGCGTCATTTCCCGAGATAAAACGCTGCAAACTTTGGGAGGGGGCTGGGTGACAAGGATTTGTGGCGACTGTGGCAGGCTCAGCACAGCAACAATTAGCCTGCTCCGCTCGGCACTACAACACATTCCATCCCATCAGCTACAGGTGCTGGCGACATTTTATTTTGTCACATTTTACATTCTTACCATCAATCCACATTGCGCAAATCCTACAGTCACACAGTGAATGTGTCACAGCGAGTGTGTTTCATATTAACCCCTAGGATCACATAGTGAGTAGGGGTCACTGAATAGTTTTAGAAACAGTAATTCACACTGCAATAGAAAAACAAGAAAAACAGCCAACGCTTGAAGAGAATTCATTTTTCCTCAGGCATCAATCTCAGTGTCTTTGCTCTGACAGTAACAGGCTAGAAGCTTCTTTAAGAGCTTGCTCGGTCCTTGAGCCTGGCTTCCAGGCTGCCTACACCCCTCCCGATGGAGGGGACACATTATCCAGGTGCATTTTGGAGTTTACTCTCCCCCACCTACCCGGACAGGCTGCTCGTGTCCATCAATCTGTCCCTTAATTGCCAGAGCGTCTGCAAGTCCCTGCAAGGCGTCTTCTGAGTCCCCGCTTGCTCCTGTGGACAGTAATGTTGGGCTGGTATTACTGGAGTCAGAGCTGAGATCGAGAGTGGCAGAAAGTGGTAATGAGCCCTTTGGGATTGGACCAAAATCCTCATCATCTTCTGCAACCAGGGAATTGTTGATACCTATACCCCCAAAAAACAGAAGCAAACATTAGCAGGATCCTGTCACGCATCAACCCCCCAGTCAAACAGAACTCAGTTACTCACCATAGCCACTTATTGCCCACCCAACCCCAACTCAACCATTCACCCCACCCTCACCCCATCCACTCCTATCCCATGTTGCCATTCCAACATCAACACCCACTGTTCTCCCAACTTTACCCCATAGCTGACTCCACCATACTCCCAGGGCCTACCCTGCCCCCGTTGCCTCCTACGTGCTCATCGGTCTGCATTGTGCAGTTGAGAGCAAGTCACGGGTACTAATTCACAGCCGGCCATGCCATGGCATACCATTACCCACAATGCTGCTCACGTTCCTCAGTATATCAGACACAAAGAGAAACTAGTGGCAGCATTTCATACTCCAGTGAATAACTGGAGATAATTCCTCCAAACATATACTTTAATTTAGTTCATTGTTTAACTTTTCCTTCCTCCGGATGATTTGCCGTTTTCTCTATGTCCCCAGTGATTCTCTGCTTGCTGGAATCATTCCTCAGGCAGCAGTCATGTCCTGGCACTTGGCCCAAGTCCACAGCAAATGTTTACAGCACAGAAACAGTCTCTATCTCCACCCCCCCCCCCCCCCCCCCCTCCATCCCCCCCCATCATCCCCTCCATCCCCCCCATCATCCCCCCCCCCACCCCCCCCCCCCCCCCTCCATCCCCCCCCCCCCCCCCCACTCCATAACCCTCGACTTCCTTGTAGATAAAAATTCTGAATATCTCAGCCATTAATTTATTCAATGACCCGGCCTCCTCTGTGGAGGAGGATTACAAAGACTAATGCCCCTCTGAAAGAAGAAATTCCTCTTCAGCTCCATCATAAATGGGAGAGCCCTTATTATTAAACTCTGCCCCTTTGTCCCAGATTCATCCACAAAAGGAAATAGCTTGTCAAGCCCCCACAGAATTTAAGTGTTTCAATAAGATCACCTCTCCTTCTAAGCTCCAAAGGATATAGGCCTAATCTTCTCAACCTTTCCTCATAAGACAATCCCTCATCCCACAAATCAGCCTGGTGACCTTCCTTTGAATTGCCTCCAATGCAAGTATATCCCTCCTTAAACAGGGAGACCAAAACTGCACACAGTACTCCAAATATCTCATCAATGCCCTGTACAGTTGAAGCAGGACATTCCCACTTTTATCCCCCACCCCTCTGCAATAAATGATCACATCCCATTGTCTTCCTAATGACTTACTGTACCTGCAGGCTGACATTTTGTGATTCATGTGCAAGAATCATGTGCAAGAATCCTGCTCTGTCCAAGACTGCAGGAAACTACAAAAGGTCGTGAATGTAGCCCAGCCCATCATGAAAACAGCCTCCCATCCATTGACTCTATTTACAATTCCCGCTGCCTCAGAAAGGCAGCCAGCATAATTAAGGACCCCATTTCCTTAGTTAGCCACAGATGGTGTATTCTTCGTATAGCAGCTTTCTTTCTCAATGGAATATATCTTCAGTGCAAATTATGAAATATTTATTTCAATGCCTACCACTGCTTCTCTGCCATCTTGCCTATAAAGCTATTTTCCCAATTCACTGTACCCAACTCTGTCTTCATATCTTTGTTGTTGCCTGTCTTTAAGTTTCAGACTCACATTTTTCACCCTCAAACCAAATGTGAAATTCTATCATGTTATGATCACTCTTCTCTAGAGGATCCTTCACAATTAGGTCATTAATTCATGCTGTCTCCTTAAACATTACCAGTTCTGAAATAGACTGTTCCTTGATTGGTTCCGGAATATATTGTTGCAAGAAACTGTCCCAAATACACTATGAGCTCATCCCCCAGGCTACCTTTGCCAATTTAATTTATCCAATCTATGAGAAGATTAAAATCTCCCACAAGATTTGCAATACCTTTCTTACAAACTCCCATTATTTCTTATTCCATACTCTGTTTTACAATGTAGCTACTATAAGGGGACCAATAAACTATTCAACCAGTGACTTCTTTCCTTCATTATTTCTAATCTCCACCAAAACTGATTTGAGATATTTATTTTCCAAGATAATTTCTCACTATTGTACTGATCCCATCCTTTGTCAACAGAGCTACTCCACCTCTTTTTCTTTTACATAGAATTTACAGTGCAGAAGGAGGCCACTCGGCCCATCGAGTCTGCACCAGCTCTTGGAAAGAGCACCCTACTCAAGCCTGACAATCTTTGCCTTAACAAGTCAAGAATATGTCTAACTCAACCTTAAAAATATTCAATGGCCCTGTCTCCACTGCTCTCCAGGGGAGGGAGTTCCAACAACTCACATCCCTTGGAGAGAAAAACATTCTCTTCAGAAATGAAAGACCCCTTATTTTTAAACTGTACCCCCAGTTCTATTCTCTCCTACATCGGAAAACATCCTTTTTTTAAATAATGAGAGATTAGGAATGTCCAAAGGGACCTGGGTGATCTTGTTCATTAAGTTACTGAAAGGTAATATGTAGATGCAGCAAGCAATTAGGAAGGCAAATGGTATTTTGTTATTTATTGCAAAAGGATTTGAGTACAGGGGTAAGGACACCTTGCTGCAATTGTATGGAGTGTTGATCAGACTGTACCTGGAGTATTGTGTACAGTTTTGGTTTCCTTACCTAAGGAAGCATATATGTACCATAGAGGGAGTACAACCAAGGTTCACCAGATTGGAGGATTGGCCTATGAGGAAAGATTGAGGAAACTGGGCCTATATGCTCCACAATTCAGAAGGCGAGTTGATCTCATTCTTACAGGGCTCAGCAGGGTAGATGCAGAAAGGATGTTTCCCCCGGCTGGAGGGAGATGATGGGTTCTGAAAACAGGGGGCACAGTCTCAGAATAAGTGGTAGGCCATGTTGTTCTGAGATGAGGAGGAATTTCATCATCCAGACGACGGCAAAGCTTTGGAATTCTTTGCCCCAGAGGTCTGTAGAGGTCCAACCATTGAGTATATTCAAAACAAAGATCGATAGATTTCTATGTATTGAAGATGTCAATGGATACGGGATAGTGCAGGAAAACTGCGTGGAGGCAGATCAACCACAATGTATATGAATGGCAGAACAGGTTCTAGGGCCAAATGGCTTACTCCCGTTTCCATGCTTTATTTCCTATGATTTTCATATAATGATGGCCCCCTGTTTGGGCCGTCTCAAAAGTGAAAATATTTTTTCTGCATCAATCATATCAAACCATTTCATAATCTTAAAGACATCTAACAGGTCAACACCTCACCTAACTCTTGCACTGTCACAATCTGATCAATCTTTCCTGATATGTACCACAGAATTACAGAATTGTTACAGCACAGAGGCTGCCATTTGGCCCATCACTGGCTCTCCGAATGAACAATTCATTTAGTGCCATTCTCCCGCTTTCTCCCTGAAATGCTGCACATTCTTCCTTTTTAGATAGCAGCCTAATTTCCTTCTGAATACTTCATTCAAATCTGCCTTCACCACACTCTAAGGCAATGCTTCCTTTCAATTCTGGCATTATGCTTGTGAACCAATTTTACACTTTCTTGAATGTATCTGTGTCCTTGCTTATAATGTATTAGGGGGCCAATGTGATGTAACTGAGGTTTTCCACAAATGTAACATAGTTGCTCTGCTTTTGAATTGTATACTTTTGCTTTAACCTGTGTCAGTATTTTTTGGTGATTTCTGCATGTTTCCCCAGATTTCTGCAGCGTCTCTACCTCATTTACATCCTCATTAAAAAAAATTTGGAGTACCCAATTTTTTTTTCCAGTTAAGGGGTAATTTAGCATGGCCAATCCACCTACCCTGCACATCTTTGGGTTGTGGGGGTGAGACTCAAGCAGACATGGGGAGAATGTGGAAACTCCACATGGACTGTGACCTTGGGCCGGGATCGAACCCGGGTCTTTGGCGCCGTGAGGCAGCAGTGTTAACCACTGCGCCACCCTATTTACATCCTCATTTCCAGGGAGTTTTTGGCCTCCTTATTCTTCGTATCCAAAAGGTACACCTCATACTCCTCTGCATTGCAATTCATTGCCAATTGCATGCTTATTCTGCATATTTATTAATGTTTTGTGGTATTTTGCTGCAGTCTTTCCCAGAGTTTTGGAAAAGTTAAGACATATTAAACCGTGCAGAAACCTCATAAACACCATCTCTCTCTTTTTTGAATCCCATCTCCTCTATTTTTTACACGGGGTAATTAATTGAAAGTGGCCATCTTACGCATGGCTGCACAATTTAGAAGGAACACTGATCATAGCCGACTCCAATCCTTTACACAAATGCACCTGACCCAGTCTCTGGTCAAATTTATACGTTCAAATTTTCCAGCCTGAGTCTCTGAAAAGGGATCAGGAGGAGGAACCCTCACAAGAAGGCGGCTGCTGAAAGTAGCTGAGGCGCCCGAGATGCTTCAGGTCCACACAGACCAGGATCCTCTGGTTACGACACCATGTCTATATCCAATCTCTGCACATGAGATTTGGCTCCCAATCTTCAGCCTAGCTTCTGATTGAAAGGTTAGAATGGATTAAATAAAATTCCTCTTTGAAAGAGGAATTCCCAGATCAGTTAAACTTTACCGAGATGTCTCCCACTTACAGACCAGGACAGATGCCCACAATTCAATCTGTTTGGAACATTTGCCCTATCCTGTCACACAGAACTCAAAAGTGGGAGCTGAAGATGTTGATCAACTGGTGATCACACCGAGTACTGGGAAAATGGTTGTGTTCATTATTCCTGCACTAACTAAAGCAAAGCTTTTTGATTCAGAGCATTTGGATTTATCACTGGCATACAATGTGGAATTACTTCATTATTTGATTCAAATGCAAGTATTTTTAAAAAAACTTCAGGGGCAGCACAGTGGCGCAGTGGGTTAGCCCTGTTGCCTCACGGCGCCGTGGTCCCAGGTTCGATCCTGGCTGTGGGTCACTGTCTGTGTGGAGTTTGCACATTCTCCTCGTGGGTTTCGCCCCCACAACCCAAAGATTTGCAGGCTAGGTGGATTGGCCACGCTAAATTGCCCCTTAATTGGGAAAAAAAAAATGAATTGGGCACCCTAAATTTAAAAAAAAAATGATTCCTGGTATGTGGGCATTGCATTAATCACCTCTCCTTCATTACACTGAACAATGGGCAGCTGAACCTAATCCTGGAACTGTTGCTGTCTGTAACGTTCAAGTGTGAAAAGACCGAATCTCAAGATGTATCAAAGCAAAACATGTGAAAGTTTCCTAACTATTCTGTAACTTGTTAAATGTTGAAGGGAATCTCCAACAGGTCCCATAGCTGGATAAATGGCGTTAATCTGTGAAAAATGTAGAACTCCACTGAACATACTTACTGCTGAACGCTTCCGGGTGTTGCTTTGCGAGTTTGTCCTTCAAAATCCTACAAGGGATAAAACAAACCATGCACTGATCAGGCCTCTGGGAAACACATACAGACAAACTCTTCTAATTTTAGACATTTGTCTGAGGCAGTCAAGGAGACTTCCTTCACCACATAATACGTACACTCAGTTTCCCCGTTCAATAATGGTACCTGTACCTGTACACAGAAATACTGTCCCCACCGACTGTGAGGCTGCACCCGCCCACCGTCAGTTAGCTGGATGAACAGAGTCTGTCAGCCCAAATCCTAGAAGGAATGGCGTTGGGGGGAGGATGGCAAGGAGAGGGGGGCTTCTGACATGGAGGTATCCTTGGCCCCTAACCTCACCAGGGAGAGATGCCACCCATTGGATCTGGGCCCTGCCCTCTGGGCATGGTGGGCAACAATCAGGGCGTTGCTGCGCTCTCCTGAGCCTGATGCCTCAGAGGGTGGTGAGGTTGCAGCCCTTGAGGCAGCACCCCACCCAGATCCATCTTGCAACACCGAGGTACCTTTAGACCCACATGGGGCTCCAGTGGTGCCCTGAACACGGCTCATTGGGCGGTGGTTGAGAAAAAGGCGTCCCTTCTCTGTCCCAACCTATGGCACTGATGTTGAGTCCCAAACATTTTCCGGACCTACTGGGCCCAGAGCAACTCCGAGATTATCTCAAAACCAACCTCAGTCGCCGTGATGGGATCCAGCTAGTGCTCAACTGCTGGTCGGGTCTGCAGTCTGGTCCAGTCCACCAGAGCAGCCTGGAAAGGCTCGGAGCCAGGGCCGGAACGAGAAGTGTATGCCGGGTGGTTTCCTCATCGAGCTCCTGAGGAGGTGGAGGGCCACATGTATCTCCCCCCCCCTCTCCGAGCACTGAGGTACACTCTGCTCTTATGAAGATACCCATAACCAGCCTCAATATCAACACCATGAGAGATGCACAACACAGGTTCCAGAACTTCTCGGTCCTGCGGAACATGAAGCATGGGGTATGTTTCCAGCAGGAAAACCACACCATTCCAGTACGTAGTAAAGTCTACATGGCTCCTGGAATGGTGAAGGGTGGTCTACAGGAGTTACTTGACCTCAAAGTCTGACAGGTTAACCTGCAATTTCAGCTGGAGATCTTGGGGGGGGGGGGGGGGGGGGGGGGGGGGTCAAGGATCCGGTGCCAGGCCGATTTTTGCACCTCATTGTCCACTTGAGGGGGTGACACTTCACCTTCTGCAGGAGCAAACAAGCTTCTTTGAAGAAGTATCTGCTTAGCTTAGCTGGCAAGTGCATTGTCCTCGGGGAGATCTTTCGACTTGGTGGACATTTGGCAACATCGCCATCCTGACTCCAGTGTTTTCACTTTCGTGTTGACTGGAGTCGAGAATCAACTGCGTTTATATTTCTAAAGCGTTCGTGTCCTGCGTTCTGGCAGCTTCTGTGCAGCAGGTGCTGTGCTCAGACCACCGTCTGGTGTGGGCGGAACTTGTTCCGTTCTGTGCTCATATGGGGCCTGTGCACTTTAACAACTTGCTGCTGGAGGACAAGAAGTTCCTGGACTTGTTGCATCGCTTCTGCGCCAGCTGGAAAAGGAAGAGGGGAGGCTGTCCCTCCTCAAGGTCATGGTGGGATGTGGCCAAGGCTCACCGCCTGTGTTTTCTATCAACAGGAGGTTGACAAAGAGGCGGATCAAGGAATTGGAAATGGAGATGCTCGGCCCGCAGTTGTGCCTCGGTCAACCCAATGAGGATCTGGCCGTATGGTCGGAGAACAAAGAGAAGGAGGGCGCGCTGAGGGATCTACTATTTGTCGCGTTCCGAGATGCATACGTGAGGTCGTGGATTTGGTTCGTCAAGGCGCTGGACCGCAGCTCCCCCTTCCTCTACTCACTAGTAAAAGGGCATGAGGCCTGTCGGGAACTCCTTGGACTACTGGCCAACAATGGATCTATTGCCTCAGATCCGGAGGGCATCAGGGCGCATGCCCAAGCCTAGTATTCTGTTCTGTTCTACCTGGATCCGTTCAGCGAGGATGTCTGTAGACGTTTGTGGGAGAACCTGCTGCAGACTGTGGAGTTCTTCAAGGAATTCTGGGATGTCTTGGGGAATGCCTACGCGGGGGTCCTGGGGGAGAGTATCATGACCAGGGATATGGTCTTTTAAAAAAAATTTAGCATGCCCAATTCATTTTTTCCAATTAAAGGGCAATTTAGCGTGGCCAATCCACCTAACCTGCACATCTTTGGGTTGCGGGGGCGAAACCCACGCAAACACGGGGAGAATGTGCAAACTCCACACGGACAGTGACCCTGAGCCGGGATCGAACCTGGGACCTCGGCGCCGTGAGGCAGCAATGCTAACCACTGCGCCACCGTGCTGCCCGGGAGATGGTCTTTTTGGGGAGTCTTTTTGTTTGCACTTCAGCTCCACGCTCCTGATTGTCGAGCACCCAGTACGGAGTGGTGCAGGGAGGAAGGAGCACCTCCTCGTGGGCATGCTCCTGGGCCTGGCCAAGCTGGCCATTAATAGGTCCAGGCAACGGGCGATTGATAGATCGTCTGTCCCAACATTTTGCCCATGTTTGTGGCTGGGTGTCCCCGGAAAGGGAGCATGCGGTGTTCACCAGTACGTTGGAGGCTTTCCGTGATGGGTGGGTGGCGCGGGAGCTGGGGTGCATGGTAGACCCCAGAATCACATTTCGATTTAAAGTTTAATGAGTTTCCTTTCAGATTTTTGTGCTTTGTTAGTTACTAATTTAAGGGGTGTTCACATTATTTGATTTGTTAAAGTCGCCTAATTTGCCAATTTGTAAACATTTAATCTGTTAATTTCACCCTGAACTGTCATTGGTTTATTCAAAAGAAGTGCCCAATGGCAGCATTACTTCACACACCCATCGACATCAAGTTGATTATGACGGGCCCCATGGTACATATCCTGCAGTGATCAGAACTATTTGCATCATGCACCTGCTCCCTCCAGTGGCACAAAGCAATATCTCACAAAGAGCTGGCAAGCACAAAGATATTTTGCCAAAAGTACAAAGTTTTCCGCTTTTCCCCTTCCAAACAATAATTCGGGACAAAACTAATATTCATTTGGGCAAATATGAGTTAATTAAGAAAGCTCTCATGGGTTTGTTTGGGGCAAATCATGTTTCACTTATTTGCTGGAGGTTTTTGCTGAGGTAATGGGGTTTGATAAGGGTAATGCTGTTGATGTGCTGTACATGGGCTTCCAAAAGACATTTGATACAGAACCACACAACAAATCTGTGAAGAGTGACAGCTGATGGAATAAAAGGGACAACAGCATCATGGATACCAAATTGGCTGAGCGATGGGAAACCAGAGTAATGGTTAATGGATGATTTTTGGGCTGGAGGAAGGTTTGTATTGGAGTTCTCCAGGGGTTGGGTTACGGGTATAGGGTGGATACGTGGGTTTGAGTAGGGTGATCATTGCTCGGCACAACATTGAGGGCCGAAGGGCCTGTTCTGTGCTGTACTGTTCTATGTTCTATGTCACCAGTTTAGCCTCAGCTGGAGTACTGTGTCCAGTTCTGGGCACCACACTTTAGGAAAGATGTGAAGACATCAGAAAGTGCGCTGAAAGGTTCACGAGAACGGTTCCAGGGATGGGGAATTTCAGTTACCTAAACAGATTGGAGAACTTGGAACTATTTTCCTTGGAGAAGTAGAGGTTGAGAGGAGGTTTGATCAAGGTCTTCAAAATCATGAGGCGTCTGGACAGGGGCTCTGGGGAGAAGCTGTTCCCCTTGGTGTAAGGATGGAGGACCAGAGGGATAGAATTAAGGCCATTGGTGAAACACAAAGAGAAACTTTTTCACACAGCGAGTGGTTGAGGTCTGGAATGTGTTGCCTGAGTGATGGGAGGCTGGGTCCATTGAGGGATTCAAGAGGAAATTGGATTGTTATCTGAAAAGAAAGAATGCGCAAGGCTTTGGGAGAATGAGGGGAGTGGCTGTAGGTGAATTAATCCTTTGGAGGCCAGTACAAACACAAAGAGCCAACTGGCCTCCTTATGTACTGCAACGATTCTGTGAAATCTGCTCACCCATTCCACAAGGCTTGCAAGGTACAATTCCTCCAGGGGCAGTAGCCCGCTGGTAACTCATTCTTCATGCGTTTAACCACTGTGAGAACAGAGTGGGTCACAGCTACATCCTGTCTTCAACGACTGGAGAACAGGAGGCACCAGGAGGCCAGAACTAGGAATTCCAGCTGACCATCTCACTATTTCAGGGGTAAGGTCAGAACTGTAGGTTTCGAGACGGCTGATGTTAGAAGGAATCTTCAAAGTGCAGTGTACCATGGCTGAAGGTCCTGCCAGACACTGGCACAGAGGGTGGAGTGGGGAGACCAGGATCTGGAAGGCAGCAATGCAAGCTGGAGCAGGCAGCAGAGGTTGAGTGGTGTGGGAAATGAGAACCCCGTAAATAAGGGTCAAGGATTTGAAATCAATATGATCAGGAAGAAGGGCAGTAAGGAGAGCGGGTCCGAGGGAGAGCTCAGTGCCCCTTTCAATCACTCAAAACACCTATCCATTTGCTATCAACATACCGTATTCGCCGGAAGATGCTGTCAAGATCTTTTTTCATGTCCACAAGTGCCCTGGTATGGTGCTGGTACCGTTCTGTCATCTGATTTAGCCTCATGCTTGACAAATTGTTGAAGTTCAATAACATCTCGTTCGTCTTCTCAAAACGGTCCAGCCTGATAGAAGACAAAGGTTGGTTTTATTCAGAGATTTAAACATGGGGTAACAGACTGCAATAGCTATCAAACACCCAAGCCCCAAGTAGAATCATCCCTGCCACACTGACAGACATACTCGCATACAAGGAAAACAGGAACAGGATTGCCAGTAAAATTTTGTGTGTGTGTAGAACCGGTACCACAGTGAGAGTCAGTGTGTGTGGGACCTGTGCCCCAGTGAGAGTCAGTGTGTGTGGGACCTGTACCCCAGTGAGAGTCAGTGTGTGTAGAACCCGTATCCCAGTGAGTCAGTGTGTGTGAAACCCGTACCCCAGTGAGAGTCAGCGTGTGTAGAACCCGTATCCCAGTGAGAGTCAGTGTGTGTGTAACCCGTACCCCAGTGAGAGTCAGTGTGTGTGTAACCCGTACCCCAGTGAGAGTCAGTGTGTGTGGGACCCGTACCCCAGTGAGAGTCAGTGTGTGTGTAACCCGTACCCCAGTGAGAGTCAGTGTGTGTGTAACCCGTACCCCAGTGAGAGTCAGTGTGTGTGTAACCCGTACCCCAGTGAGAGTCAGTGTGTGTGTAACCCGTACCCCAGTGAGAGTCAGTGTGTGTGTAACCCGTACCCTAGTGAGAGTCAGTGTGTGTGGGACCCGTACCCCAGTGAGAGTCAGTGTGTGTGGAACCCATACCCCAGTGAGAGTCAGCGTGTGTGGAACCTTTATCCCAGTGAGAGTCGGTGTGTGTGTGGGACCCGTACCCCAGTGAGAGTCAGTGTGTGTGGAACCCGTACGCCAGTGAGATTCAGTGTGTGTGGGACCTGGAGCCCAGTGAGAGTCAGTGTGTGTGTGGAATCCGTACCCCAGTGAGAGTCAGTGTGTGTGGGTCCGTACCCCAGTGAGAGTCAGTGTGTGTGGAACCCGTACCCCAGTGAGAGTCAGCGTGTGTGGAACACGTACCCCAGTGAGAGTCAGCGTGTGTGGGACCCGTACCCCAGTGAGAGTCAGTGTGTGTGTAACCCGTACCCCAGTGAGAGTCAGTGTGTGTGTAACCCGTACCCCAGTGAGAGTCAGTGTGTGTGTAACCCGTACCCCAGTGAGAGTCAGTGTGTGTGTAACCCGTACCCCAGTGAGAGTCAGTGTGTGTGTAACCCGTACCCTAGTGAGAGTCAGTGTGTGTGGGACCCGTACCCCAGTGAGAGTCAGTGTGTGTGGAACCCATACCCAGTGAGAGTCAGCGTGTGTGGAACCTTTATCCCAGTGAGAGTCGGTGTGTGTGTGGGACCCGTACCCCAGTGAGAGTCAGTGTGTGTGGAACCCGTACCCCAGTGAGATTCAGTGTGTGTGGGACCTGGAGCCCAGTGAGAGTCAGTGTGTGTGTGGAATCCGTACCCCAGTGAGAGTCAGTGTGTGTGGGTCCTTACCCCAGTGAGAGTCAGTGTGTGTGGAACCCGCACCCCAGTGAGAGTCAGCGTGTGTGGAACACGTACCCCAGTGAGAGTCAGCGTGTGTGGAACCCTTATCCCAGTGAGAGTCAGTGTGTGTGGGACCCGTACCCCAGTGAGAGTCAGTGTGTGTGAAACCCTTATCCCAGTGAGAGTCGGTGTGTGGGAGACCTGGAGCCCAGTGAGATTCAGTGTGTGGGGGACCTGGAGCCCAGTGAGAGTCAGTATGTGTGGGACCTGGAGCCCAGTGAGAGTCAGTGTGTGTGGAATCCGTACCCCAGTGAGAGTCAGTGTGTATGGAACCCGTACCCCAGTGAGAGTCAGTGTGTGTGGAACCCTTACCCCAGTGAGAGTCAGTGTGTGTGGAATCCGTACCCCAGTGAGAGTCAGTGTGTATGGAACCCGTACCCCAGTGAGAGTCAGTGTGTGTGGAACCCGTACCCCAGTGAGAGTCAGTGTGTGTGGAACCCGTACCCCAGTGAGAGTCAGTGTGTGTGGAACCCTTACCCCAGTGAGAGTCAGTGTGTGTGGAACCCGTACCCCAGTGAGAGTCAGTGTGTGTGGAACCCGTACCCCAGTGAGAGTCAGTGTGTGTGGAACCCTTACCCCAGTGAGAGTCAGTGTGTGTGGGATCCGTACCCCAGTGAGAGTCAGTGTGTGTGGAACCAGCACCCCAGTGAGAGTCAGTGTGTCAGTGTGTGTGGGACCCCTACCCCAGTGAGAGTCAGTGTGTGTGGAAACCGTACCCCAGTGAGAGTCAGTGTGTGTGGGACCCGTACCCCAGTGAGAGTCAGTGTGTGGAACCTGTAACCCTGTGAGAGTCAGTGGTGTCAGTTAGGTTGAATATGCTTTTTCTTAGAAACAAGTGCAATGACATGTGCCTGTTATCCCAGGGTCTGAGATGCAGCATCCCCATACTCACATGTGTCTCTGTGCCTGGACAATGGCATTAACATCCTCACGGTTCACCATACTCAACATCCTGCTACAGAACACACCGGAGGCAGAGGCCTCCATTCTGTGCAAGCCTGGAAAACAAATAATAAACATCACAGAATGCTGTTCAACCAAAATTGGAGTGCAAACCAATACAGCTTCCCAGTGTTTTACAGTGAAAGACCTGTCCCCACCAATACTCTACCCCAGTGTTATAGTGACAGACCCATCCCCATCAATATCCTCTCCCAGCGTTACACAGCGACAGATATTTCCCCACCAATATCCTCCCCCAGTGGTATGCAGTGACAGATATGGCCCCACCAAAACCCTACCCCAGTGTAACAGTGACAGACCCATCCCCACCAATATCCTCCCCCAGTGTTACACAGCGACAGATATTTCCCCACCAATACCCTGCCCCAGTGTTACACAGCGACAGATATTTCCCCATCAATACCCTCCCCCAGTGTTACACAGTGACAGATATGGCCCCACCAAAACCCTACCCTAGTGTAACAGTGACAGACACGTCACCACCAATACCCTCCCCCTAGCTTTGACAAAGGGCGAGCAGCACGGTGGCACAGTGGGTTAGCCCTGCTGCCTCATGGCCCCGAGGTCCCAGGTTCAATCCTGGCTCTGGGTCATTGTCCGTGTGGAGTTTGCACATTCTCCCCGTGTTTGAGTGGGTTTCGCCCCCACAACCCAAAGATGTGCAGGGTAGGTAGATTGAACACGTTAAATTTCCCTTAATTGGAGAAAAATGAATTGGGTACACTAAATTTTTTTTAAAAAAAGCTTTGACAAAGGGTCATCTGGACTCAAACCGTTAGCTCATTTACCTCCTACAAATACTGCCAGAGCTTTGGCGGAATTCTCCGCTCTCGCGCGGAATCAGGAAGGCCGTCATGAACTCAGCTGAGTTTCACGACGGCCTCGGAGGCTTGACCTGGCGGGGCGGCGGAGGGGAAAGAGTGCGTCTCTTGGAGACGCCGGCCCGACGATCGGTGGGCACCGATCGCGGGCCAGTCCCCTCCCAAGCACAGCCGTGGTGCTCACTCCCCTTTCCGCCCCCCACAAGTTCCAAACGGAACTTTGGCGCCATGTTCACAACGGCAGCGACCAGGTGTGGTTGCCGCTGTCGTGAACCGGTCGGGAAAATCAGGCCGCTCGGCCCATCCGGGCCGGAGAATCGCCGGTCACCATGAAAAACGGGGAGTGGCGATTCATCCGAGCGGGGAGTGGGAGAATCGCGGGGGGTGCCAGGGCGGCTTGTCGTGAGTCGCCCGGCCCTCCCGCGATTCTCCCACCCGGCGTGGGGAGCGAAGAATCACACCCCTTATTTTCCTACATTTTATCTTTAGGCTCCCCCAGTGTTATACAGTGACAGGCATGTCCCCACCGAAACCCTACCCCAATGTTATCAGTGTTAGACCAGTACCCAGTGTTACACAGTGACAGAACTGTACCACTGGTTTAGCACACAGGGCTAAATCGCTGGGTTTTAAAGCAGACCAAGGCAGGCCAGCAGCACGGTTCAATTCCCGTTTCAGCCTCCCCGAACAGGCGCCGGAATGTGGCGACTAGGGGCTTTTCACAGTAACTTCATTGAAGCCTACTCGTGCCAATAAGCGATTTTCATTTCATTTCACTGTGTTATACAATAATAGACCGGGCTGCACTAGTAATTTACCCCACTGCTATGCATTGACAACAGTCTAAAACAGTACAGAACCTGTGTTACACAATGACAGACCTGTTTCAACCTGTACTATAACCCAGTGTTATACAGAGACAGACTTGTCCACACCTGTACAGTACCAGAGTGATATCCAGTGACAGACCGGTCTTCAACAGTACTGTAAACCAGCATTAAACAGTGACAGATGTTTCTCCATGAGTACTGTACACCACTGTAATACATTGACAGACCTTGCTCCACCAGTGCTGCACGCCAGTGTTATACAGAGCTGCTTCCACCAGTATTGTACTCCAGTGTTATACAGAGACAGACCTATCCCACCAGTACTATGCCCAGTGTAATGCAGTGACAGACCTGTCCCCATGAATACTGTACCCCAGTGTTAGTGACAGACTGGTCCCCACAAGTGCTGTACCCCAGTGTTATACAGTGACAGACCTGTCCCCACTAATACTGTACCCCAGTGTTATACACTGACAGACCCGTCCCCAGCAGTACTGTACCCCAGTGTTATACACTGACAGACCCGTCCCCAGCAGTACTGTACCTCAGTGTTATACAGTGAGACCCCTCCCCACCAGTACTGTACACCAGTGTTATACAGTGACAGACCTGTCCCCACTAATACTGTACCCCAGTGTTATACACTGACAGACCCGTCCCCAGCAGTACTGTACCCCAGTGTTATACAGTGAGACCCCTCCCCACCAGTACTGTACACCAGTGTAATACAGTGACAGACCCATCCCCACCAGTGCTGTACCCCAGTGTAATACAGTGACAGGCCCATTCCCACTTGTACTGTACTATAGTGTTATACAGTGACAGACTTGTCCCCACCAATACGTTACCACAGTGTTATACAATGACAGACCCGTCCTCACCAGTACTGTACCCCACTGTTATACAGTGACAGACCTGTCCCTACCAGTACTATACACCAGTGTCATATAGTGACAGACCTATTCCCACTTGTACAGTACCATAGTGTTATACAGGGACAGACACAAACCCACCGATGCTATTCCCCAGAATTATACATGACAGACCTGTCCCCACTAGTACTGTACCCCAGTGTTATACAGTGACAGACCTGGCCCCACCAGTACTGTACCCCAGTGTTATACAGTGACAGACCTATCCTCACCAGTACTGTACACCAGTGTTATACAGTGACAGACCCACCCCACCAGTACTGTACCCCAGTGTTATACAGTGACAGACCCGTCCCCACCAGTACTGTACCCCAGTGTTATACAATGGCAGACCGATCCCCATCAGTACTGAACCCCAGTGTTATACAGTGATAGACCCGTCTCCACCAGTATTGTATTCCAGTGCTATACAGTGAGATACCTGTGCCAACTAGTACTGAACCTCAGTATTATATCAGTACTGTATCCCAGTGTTATAGTGACAGTCCCGTCCCCACCAGTACTGTATCCCAGTGTTATACAGTGACAGACCCATCCCCACCAGTACTGTGTCCCAGTGTTATACAGTGACAGACCCATCCCCACCAGTACTTTACCCAGTGTTATACAGTGACAGACCCATCCCCACCAGTACTGTGTCCCAGTGTTATACAGTGACAGACCCATCCCCACCAGTACTATGTCCCAGTGTTATACAGTGACAGATCTGTCCCCACCAGTACTGTACGCAGCATTATACAGTGACAGACCTGACCCCACCAGTACTATACCCCAGTGTTATACAGTGACAGACATGTCCCCACCAGTACTGTACCCCAGTGTTATACAATGACAGACCTAGCCCTACCAGTACTGTACCCCAGTGTTATACAGTGACAGACCTGTCCCCACCAGTGCTGCACCCGTGTTAAACAGTGACAGACCCATCCCCACCAGTACTGTACCCCAGTGTTAAACAGTGACAGACCCGTCCCCAAGAGTACTGTACCCCAGTGTTATACAGTGACAGACCTCTCCCCACCAGTACTGTACCCCAGTGTTATACAATGACAGACCCATCCCCACCAGTACCATAGCCCAGTGTTATACAGTGACAGACCCATCCCCCACCAGTACTGTACCCCAGTGTTATACAGTGACAGACCTGTCCCCACCAGTACTTTACCCACTGTTATACAGTGACAGACCTGTCCCCACCAATACTGTACCCAGCGTTATACAGTGACAGACCCGTCCCTACCAGTACTGTACCCCAGTGTTATACAGTGACAGACCTGTCCCCACCAGTACTGTACCCAGTATTATACAGTGACAGACCCGTCCCCACCAGTACTGTACCCCAGTGTTATACAGTGACAGACCTGTCCCCACCAGTACTGTACCCCAGTGTTATACAGTGACAGACCCGTCCCCACCTGTACTGTACCCCGAGTTATGCAGTGACAGACCTGTCCCCACCAGTACTGTACCCCAGTGTTATACAGTGACAGACCTGTCCCTACCAGTACTGTACCCGTGTTATGCAGTGACAGACCTGACCCCACCAGTACTGTACGCAGCGTTATACAGTGACAGACCTGACCCTACCAGTACTGTACGCAGCGTTATACAGTGACAGACCTGACCCCACCAGTACTGAACCCCAGTATTATAGTGACAGACCTGTCCCCACCAGTACAAGGGCAGCAGGGTAGCATGGTGGTTAGCATAAATGCTTCACAGCTCCAGGGTCCCAGGTTCGATTCCTGGCTGGGTCATTGTCTGTGTGGAGTCTGCACGTCCTCCCCCTGTGTGCGTGGGTTTCCTCCGGGTGCTCTCGGTTTCCTCCCACAGTCCAAAGATGTGCGGGTTAGGTGGATTGGCCATGCTAAATTGCCCGTAGTGTCCTAATAAAAAGTAAGGGGGGGGGGGTTGTTGGGTTACGGGTATAGGGTGGATACGTAGGTTTGAGTAGGGTGATCATGGCTCGGCACAACATTGAGGGCCGAAGGGCCTGTTCTGTGCTATACTGTTCTATGTTCTATGTTCTACTGTACCCCAGTGTTATACAGTGACAGACCCGTCCCCACCAGCACTGCGCCCAGTATTATACAGTGACGGACGCGTTCCCACCAGTACTGTACATCAGTGTTAAACAGTGACAGATCCGTCCCCACTAGCACTGTACCCCAGTGTTATACAGTGACAGATCTGTTCCTACCAGTACTGTACCCCAGTGTTATACAGTGACAGACCTGACCCCACCAGTACTGTACGCAGCGTTATACAGTGACAGACCTGACCCGACAAGTACTGTACGCAGCGTTATACAGTGACAGACCTGACCCCACCAGTACTGAACCCCAGTGTTATACAGTGACAGATCCGTCCCCACTAGTACTGTACCCCAGTGTTATACAGTGACAGATCCGTCCCCACTAGTACTGTACCCCAGTGTTATACAGTGACACACCGATCCCCACCAATACTGTAACCCAGTGTTAAACAGTGATAGACCCGTCTCCACCAGTATTGTATTCCAGTGCTAGACAACGAGATACCTGTGCCAACTAGTACTGAACCCCAGTGTTCTAGTGACAGTCCCTTCCCCACCAGTACTGTACCCCAGTGTCATACAATGACAGACCCGTCCTCACCAGCACTGTATCCCAGTGCTATACAGTGACAGACCCGTCCCGACCAGTAATGTACCCCAGTGTTATACAATGACAGACCCGTCCCCACCAGTACTGTACCCCAGTGATACACAGTGACAGACCCGTCCCCACCAGTACTGTCCCCCAGTGTTATACAGTGACAGTCCCATGCCCACCAGTCCTGTACCCCAGTGTTATACAGTGACAGACCTGTCCTCACCAGTACTGTACCCCGCTGTTATACAGTGACAGACCCGTCCCCACCAGTACTGTACCCTAGTGGGCCTCACGGTAGCATGGTGGTTAGCATCAATGCTTCACAGCTCCAGGGTCCCAGGTTCGATTCCCGGCTGGGTCACTGTCTGTGTGGAGTCTGCACGTCCTCCCCGTGTGTGCGTGGGTTTCCTCCGGGTGCTCCGGTTTCCTCCCACAGTCCAAAGATGTGCGGGTTAGGTGGATTGGCCATGCTAAATTGCCCGTAGTGTAAGGTTAATGGGGGGATTGTTGGGTTACGGGTATACGGGTTACGTGGGTTTAAGTAGGGTGATCATTGCTCGGCACAACATCGAGGGCCGAAGGGCCTGTTCTGTGCTGTACTGTTCTATGTTCTATGTTCTAGTGTTATACACTGACAGTCCCGTGCCCACCAGTACTGTACCCCAGTGTTATACAGTGACAGACACATCCCCACCAGTACTGTACCCCAGTGTTACAGTGACAGACCCGTTCCCACCAGTTCGGTACCCCAGTGTTATACAGTGACAGACCCGTCCCCACCAGTACTGTACCCCAGTGTTATACAGTGACAGGCCTGTCCCCACCAGTACTGTACCCTAGTGTTATACAGTGACAGACCGTCCCCACCAGTACTGTACCCTAGTGTTATACAGTGACAGACCCATCCCCACCAGTACTGTACCCTACTGTTATACAGTGACAGACCTGTCCTCACCAGGACTGTACCCCAGTGTTATACAGTGACAGACCCATCCCCACCAGGACTGTACCCGTGTTATACAGTGACAGACCTGTCCCCACCAGTACTGTACCCCAGTGTTATACAGTGACAGACCCATCCCCACCAGGACTGTACCCGTGTTATACAGTGACAGGCCTGTCCGCACCAGTACTGTACATCAGTGTTAAACAATGACAGATCCGTCCCCACTAGCACTGTACCCCAGTGTTATACCGTGACAGTCCCGTCCTCACCAGTACTGTACACCAGTGTTATACAGTGACAGATCTATTCCTACCAGTACTGTACCCCAGTGTTATACAGTGACAGACCCATCCCCACCAGGACTGTACCCGTGTTATACAGTGACAGACCTGTCCCTACCAGTACTGAAACCCAGTGTTATACAGTGACAGACCTGACCCCACCAGTACTGTACGCAGCGTTATACAGTGACAGACCTGACCCCACCAGTACTGAACCCCAGTATTATAGTGACAAACCTGTCCCCACCAGTACTGTACCCCAGTGTTATACAGTGACAGATCCGTCCCCACTAGTACTGTACCCCAGTGTTATACAGTGACAGATCCGTCCCCACTAGTACTGTACCCCAGTGTTATACAGTGACAGACCGATCCCCACCAGTACTGTAACCCAGTGTTAAACAGTGATAGACCCGTCTCCACCAGTATTGTATTCCAGTTCTAGACAACGAGATACCTGTGCCAACTAGTACTGAACCCCAGTGTTCTAGTGACAGTCCCTTCCCCACCAGTACTGTACCCCAGTGTCATACAATGACAGACCCGTCCTCACAAGCACTGTATCCCAGTGCTATACAGTGACAGACCCGTCCCGACCAGTAATGTACCCCAGTGTTATACAATGACAGACCCGTCCCCACCAGTACTGTACCCCAGTGATACACAGTGACAGACCCGTCCCCACCAGTACTGTCCCCCAGTGTTATACAGTGACAGACTGTGCCCACCAGTCCTGTACCCCAGTGTTATACAGTGACAGACCTGTCCTCACCAGTACTGTACCCCGCTGTTATACAGTGACAGACCCGTCCCCACCAGTACTGTACCCTAGTGTTATACACTGACAGTCCCGTGCCCACCAGTACTGTACCCCAGTGTTATACAGTGACAGACACATCCCCACCAGTACTGTACCCCAGTGTTATACAGCGACAGACTCATCCCCACCAGTACTGTACCCCAGTGTCATACAGTGACAGAACCATCCCCACCAGTACTGTACCCCAGTGTTACACAGTGACAGACCCGTCCCCACCAGTACTGTACCCCAGTGTTATACAGTGACAGACCCGTCCCCACCAGTACTGTACCCCAGTGTTATACAGCGACAGGCCTGTCCCCACCAGTGCTGTACCCCAGTGTTATACAGTGACAGACCGTCCCCACCAGTACTGTACCCTAGTGTTATACAGTGACAGACCCATCCCCACCAGTATTGTACCCTACTGTTATACAGTGACAGACCTGTCCTCACCAGGACTGTACCCCAGTGTTATACAGTGACAGACCCATCCCCACCAGGACTGTACCCGTGTTATACAGTGACAGACCTGTCCCCACCAGTACTGTACCCCAGTGTTATACAGGCCTGTCCGCACCAGTACTGTACCCCAGTGTTATACAGTGACAGACCTGTCCCCACCAGTACTGTACCCCAGTGTTATACAGTGACAGACCCGTCCCCACCAGTACTGCGCCCAGTATTATACAGTGACGGACGCGTTCCCACCAGTACTGTACATCAGTGTTAAACAATGACAGATCCGTCCCCACTAGCACTGCACCCCAGTGTTATACCGTGACAGTCCCGTCCTCACCAGTACTGTACACCAGTGTTACACAGTGACAGACCCGTCCCCACCAGTACTGTACCCCAGTGTTATACAGTGACAGACCTGTCCTCACCAGGACTGTACCCCAGTGTTATACAGTGACAGACCCATCCCCACCAGGACTGTACCCGTGTTATACAGTGACAGACCTGTCCCCACCAGTACTGTACCCCAGTGTTATACAGTGACAGGCCTGTCCGCACCAGTACTGTACCCCAGTGTTATACAGTGACAGACCTGTCCCCACCAGTACTGTACCCCAGTGTTATACAGTGACAGACCCGTCCCCACCAGTACTGCGCCCAGTATTATACAGTGACGGACGCGTTCCCACCAGTACTGTACATCAGTGTTAAACAATGACAGATCCGTCCCCACTAGCACTGTACCCCAGTGTTATACCGTGACAGTCCCGTCCTCACCAGTACTGTACCCCAGTGTTATACAGTGACAGACCTGTCCCTACCAGTGCTGAAACACAGTGTTATACAGTGACAGACCTAACCCCACCAGTACTGAACCCCAGTATTACAATGACAGACCTGTCCCCACCAGTACTGTACCCCAGTGTTATACAGTGACAGACCCGTACCCACCAGTACTGCGCCCTGTATTATACAGTGACGGACGCGTTCCCACCAGTACTGTACATCAGTGTTATACAGTGACAGATCCGTCCCCACTAGTACTGTACCCCAGTGGTATACAGTGACAGATCCGTCCCCACTAGTACTGTACCCTAGTGTTATACAGTGACAGACCGATCCCCACCAGTACTGTAACCCAGTGTTATACAGTGATAGACCCGTCTCCACCAGTATTGTATTCCAGTGCTATACAACGAGATACCTGTGCCAACTAGTACTGAACCCCAGTGTTCTAGTGAAAGTCCCTTCCCCACCAGTACTGTACCCCAGTGTTATACACTGACAGACATGTCCCCAGCAATACGTTACCCCAGTGTCATACAATGACAGACCCGTCCTCACCAGCACTGTATCCCAGTGTTATACAGTGACAGACCCGTCCCGACCAGTAATGTACCCCAGTGTTATACAATGACAGACCCGGCCCCACCAGTACTGTACCCCCGTGATACACAGTGACAGACCCGTCCCCACCAGTACTGTCCCCCAGTGTTATACAGTGACAGTCCCGTGCCCACCAGTACTGTACCCCAGTGTTATACAGTGACAGACCCATCCCCACCAGTACTGTACCCCAGTGTTATACAGTGACAGACCCATCCCCACCAGTACTGTACCCTACTGTTATACAGTGACAGACCTGTCCTCACCAGGACTGTACCCCAGTGTTATACAGTGACATGCCCGTCCCGACTAGTACTGTACCCCAGTGTTATACAGTGACAGACCCATCCCCACCAGGACTGTACCCGTGTTATACAGTGACAGACCTGTCCCCACCAGTACTGTACCCCAGTGTTATACAGTGACAGGCATGTCCGCACCAGTACTGTACCCCAGTGTTATACAGTGACAGACCCGTCCCCACCAGTACTGTACCCCAGTGTTATACAGTGACAGACCCGTCCCCACCAGTACTGTACCCCAGTGTTATACAGTGATAGACCCATCCCCACCAGGACTGTACCCCAGTGTTGTACAGTGACAGACCCATCCCCACCAGTACTGTACCCCAGTGTTATACAGTGACAGTCCCGTGCCCACCAGTGCTGTATCCCAGTGTTATACAGTGACAGACCCCCTCCCCACCAGTACTGTACCCCAGTGTTATACAGTGACAGATCCATCCCCACCAGTACTGTACCCCAGTGTTATACAGTGACAGACCTGTCCCCACCAGTACTGTACCCCAGTGTTATACAGTGACAGACCCCATCCCCACCAGTACTGTACCCCAGTGTTATACAGGGACAGACACGTCCCCACCAGTACTGTACCCCAGTGTTATACAGTGACAGACCCATCCCCACCAGTACTGTACCCCAGTGTTATACAGTGACAGACCCATCCCCACCAGTACTGTACCCCAGTGTTATACAGTGACAGATCCATCCCCACCAGTACTGTACCCCAGTGTTATACAGTGACAGACCCGTCCCCACCAGTACTGTGCCCCAGTGTTATACAATGACAGACCCATCCCCACCAGTACTGTACCCCAGTGTTATACAGCGACAGACCTGTCCCCACCAGTATCATGCAAAGCTATTAATTAGATTTGATCTGTTATTTCTCACCTGTTCTCCTTTCTCTTCCTGAAGCTGCAGCTCCTCCCGGTGTCACTCTGGGAACAGTAGCACGCAGGCGCAGTACCGCCCCTGTGACGTTGTTTGGCAGGGCCCGGATGACAGGGTCGGAGGTCACGGAGTCCCCGGATGCAATCCCGGGCCTGGTGGCTGAGGTGCCGCGTTCCCATGGTGACGGGCCACCAACGGAGGCTCCATGGCAGCCTCGGAATGCAATATCCGCTTGACTCGGTGAAGTTGCTGCTTGGGTGAGACTCCAGTAAATCTATTTCCAATTTCTGTTTTATTCTGCAATAATACCCCAAATTCCTGAAAAGGGATGGATTCTTCCGCTGCTCCGTCTGAACATCAGCCCGGGGGCAGCTGTTCCTCCATCTGACTCAGCTCACCCACCCCAACCCAACCTCCCTCCCTCATCCACCCCAACCCAACCTCCCTCCCTCATCCACCCCAACCCAACCTCCCTCCCTCCCTCATCCACCCACCCCAACCCAACCTCCCTCCCTCATCCACCCCAACCCAACCTCCCTCCCTCATCCACCCCAACCCAACCTCCCTCCCTCCCTCATCCACCCACCCCAACCCAACCTCCCTCCCTCATCCACCCCAACCCAACCTCCCTCCCTCATCCACCCCAACCCAACCTCCCTCCCTCATCCACCCACCCCAACCTCCCTCCCTCATCCACCCCAACCCAACCTCCCTCCCTCATCCACCCCAACCTCCCTCCCTCATCCACCCACCCCAACCTCCCTCCCTCATCCACCCACCCCAACCCAACCTCCCTCACCCACCCCAACCCAACCTCCCTCACCCACCCCAACCCAACCTCCCTCCCTCATCCACCCCAACCCAACCTCCCTCCCTCATCCACCCCAACCCAACCTCCCTCCCTCATCCACCCACCCCAACCTCCCTCATCCACCCACCCCAACCTCCCTCCCTCATCCACCCCAACCTCCCTCCCTCATCCACCCACCCCAACCTCCCTCCCTCATCCACCCACCCCAACCTCCCTCCCTCATCCACCCACCCCAACCTCACTCCCTCATCCACCCACCCCAACCCAACCTCCCTCATCCACCCACCCCAACCTCCCTCACCCACCCCAACCCAACCTCCCTCACCCACCCACCCCAACCCAACCTCCCTCACCTACCCACCCACCACTCACTCACTCCAACCTCACCCACTCCCTCACTCACCCCAACCTCACCCCCTCATCCGCCCACCCCAACCTCACCCCCCTCATCCACCCACCCCAACCCAACCTCCCTCACCCACCCCAACCCAACCTCCCTCACCCACCCACCCCAACCCAACCTCCCTCACCTACCCACCCACCACTCACTCACTCCAACCTCACCCACTCTCTCACTCACCCCAACCTCACCCCCTCATCCGCCCACCCCAACCTCACCCCCTCATCCGCCCACCCCAACCTCACCCCCTCATCCGCCCACCCCAACCTCACCCCTTCATCCGCCCACCCCCTCACCCCCTCATCCACCCACCCCAACCTCACTCACTCACCCCAACCTCCCTCACCCATCCCACCCTCACCCCAACCTCCCTCACCCATCCCACCCTCACCCATCCCACCCTCACCCCAACCTCCCTCACCCATCCCACCCACTCCAACCTCACTCACCCCAACCTCACTCACTCACCCCAACCTCACTCACCCACTCCAACCTCACCCACCCACTCCAACCTCACCCACCCACTCCAACCTCACCCACCCACTCCAACCTCACCCACCCACTCCAACCTCACCCACCCACTCCAACCTCACCCACCCACTCCAACCTCACTCACCCACTCCAACCTCACTCACCCACTCCAACCTCACCCACCCACTCCAACCTCACCCACCCACTCCAACCTCACCCACCCACTCCAACCTCACCCACCCACTCCAACCTCACCCACCCACTCCAACCTCACTCACCCACTCCAACCTCACTCACCCACTCCAACCTCACTCACCCACTCCAACCTCACTCACCCACTCCAACCTCTCACCCACTCCAACCTCTCACCCACTCCAACCTCACTCACCCACTACAATCACTCACTCACTCCAACCTCACTCACTCCAACCTCACCCACCCAACCTCACTCATTCACTCCAACCTCACTTACTCCAACCTCACTCACCCACTCCAACCTCACTCACCCACCCAACCTCACTCACTCACCCCAACCTCACACCCCAAACACACTCACCCCAACCACACTCACCCACCCTCACCCCTAACCTCACTCACCCACTCCAACCTCACCCACCTCAACCTCCCTCACCCACCCCAACCTCACCCACCCCAACCACACTCACCCACCCTCTCCCCCACTCCAACCTCACCCACTCCCTCATTCACCCCAACCTCCCTCACTCACCCACTCCCTCACTCACCCACACCTCCCTCACTCACCCACCCCAACCTCACTCACCCACCCCAACCTCACTCACCCACCCATCCCAACCACACTCACCCCAACCACACGCACCCCAACCTCACTCACCCACTCCCTCACCCGCCACACTCACCAACCCCAACCTCACCCACCCACCCCAACCTCTCACCCACTCCAACCTCCCTCACCCACCCCAACCTCCCTCACCCACCCCAACCTCACTCACCCACCCCAACCTCACTCATCCACTTCCTCACCCACTCCAACCTCATTCACTCACCCCAACCTCACACCCATCCCCTCACTCACCCACTGCAACCACTCACCCACTCCAACCACACTCACCCACTCCAACCACACTCACCCACTCCAACCACACTCACCCACACCCACTCCAACCTCACTCACCCACCCACTCCAACCCCACTCACCCACTCCAACCACACTCACCCACTCCAACCACACTCACCCACTCCAACCACACTCACCCACTCCAACCACAATACTGCAGAAAATTAAACTGATTCTGAACTGACTCTGTGACCCCCAACCCTGATTAAACAATCACTCTGTACAATTACACCGTGAGTGATCCTCACCCTGAATAAACAGTGACTCTGTACAGTTACGCAGTGAGTGATCCTCAGCCTGAATAAACAGTGACTCTGTAGTTACACCGTGAGTGATCCTTACCCTGAATAAACAGTGACTCTGTACAGTTACAGTGACTGATCCTCACCCTGAATAAAGTGACTCTGTACAGTTACAGTGGGATCGTTACCCTGAATAAACAGTGACTCTGTATTTACACCGTGACTGATCCGCACCCTGAATAAACAGTGACTCTGTACAGTTGCACAGTGAATGATGCTCACCCTGAATAAACAGTGACTGTAGTGACTGATCCTCACCCTGAATAAACAGTGACCCTGTACAGTTAGTGACTGATCCTCACCCTGAATAAACAGTGACTCTGTACAGTTACAGTGAGTGACCCTTACCCTGAATAAACAGTGACTCTGCACAGTTACAGTGAGTGACCCTTACCCTAAATAAAGTGACTCTGTACAGTTACACAGTGAATGATCCTTACCCTGAATAAACAGTGACTCTGTACAGTTACACAGTGAGTGATCCTTACCCTAAATAAACAGTGACTGTACAGTTATGATGTGGAGATGCCAGCGTTGGACTGGGGTGAGCACAGTAAGAAGTCTTACGACACCAGGTTAAAGTTCAACAGGTTTGTTTCAAATCACTAGCTTTTGGAGCACTGCTCCTTCCTCAGGTGTACATTCACCTGAGGAAGGAGCAGTGCTCCGAAAGCTCGTGTTTGAAACAAACCTGTTGCACTTTAACCTGATGTTGTAAGACTTCTTACTCTGTACAGTTACACAGTGAGTGATCCTTACCCTGAATCATAGAATTTACAGTGCAGAAGGAGGCCATTCGGCCCATCGAGTCTGCACCGGCTCTTGGAAAGAGCACCCTACCCAAGGTCAACACCTCCACCCTATCCCCATAACTCAGTAACCTCACCCAACACTATGGGCAATTTTGCACACTAAGGGCAATTTATCATGGCCAATCCACCTAACCTGCACATCTTTGGACTGTGGGAGGAAACCCACGCACACACGGGGAGGATGTGCAGACTCCGCACAGACAGTGTCCCAAGCCGGAATCGAACCTGGGATCCTGGAGCTGTGAAGCAATTGTGCTATCCACAATGCTACCGTGCTGCTGTAAACAGTGTCTCTGTACAGTTAGTGAGTGATCCTTACCCTGAATAAACAGTGTCTCTGTACAGTTACACAGTGAGTGACCCTTACCCTGAATAAACAGTGACTCTGTTCAGTTACAGTGACTGACCCTTACCCTGAACAGTGACTGTCTACAGTTACAGTGTGTAATCCTCACCCTGAAGTGACTCTGTAGTTACACAGTGAATGATCTTTACCCTAAATAAACAGTGACTCTGTACAGTTACAGTGAGTGATCCTTACCCTGAATAAACAGTGACTCTGTACAGTTACACAGCGAATGATCCTTACCCTGAATAAACAGTAACTCTGTACAGTTAGTGAATGATCCTTACCCTGAACAGTGACTGTGTACAGTTACACAGGGAGTGATCCTCACCCTGAATAGTGACTCTGTAGTTAGTGACTGATTCTCATCCTGAATAAACAGTGACTGTACAGTTACACAGTGAGTGATCCTTACCCTGAATAAACAGTGACTCTGTACAGTTACAGTGAGTGATCCTTACCCTGAATAAATAGTGACTGTACAGTTACAGTGAATGATCCTCACCCTGAATAAACAGTGACTCTGTAGTTAGTGAGTGATCCTTACCCTGAACAGTGACTGTGTACAGTTAGTGTGTGATCCTCAGCCTGAATAGTCACTGTACAGTTACACAGTGAGTGATCCTTACCCTGAATAAAGTGACTGTACAGTTACACAGTGAACGATCCTCACCCTGAATAAACAGTGACTCTAGTTACAGTGAGTGATCCTTACCCTGAACAGTGACTGTGTACAGTTTGTGTGTGATCCTCAGCCTGAATAGTCACTCTGTACAGTTACACAGTGAGTGATCCTTACCCTGAATAAACAGTGACTCTGTAGTTACACAGTGAGTGATCTTTACCCTGAATAAACAGTTACTCTGTACAGTAACACAGTGAGTGACCCTCACCCTAAATAAACAGTGACTCTGTACAGTTAGAGTGAGGGTTCCTTAACCTGAATAAAGTGACTCTGTGCAGTTACAGCGTGATCTTTACCCTGAATAAACAGTGGATCTGTAGTTACACAGGGAGTGATTCTTGCCCCGAATAAACAGTGACTCTGTGATTACTATATTTACCTGTAAGCTGAATAAACAGTTACTCTGTTCAGTTAGTTACTCTTACAGTGAATAAAGTGACTGTGCAATTACACACTGAGTGATTCTGACCCTGAAAAAACAGTGACTCTGTGCAATTATGTACTGAGTGATTCTTACCCTGAATAAACACTGCGTCTGTACAGTGACTGTGCAATTACATACGGAGTGATTTTTACCCTGAATAACAATGCATCTATACAGTGACTCTGTGCACTTAAGTACTGAGTGATTCTTACCCTGAATAAATAATGCCTTTGTACAGTGACTCTGTGCAATTACGTACCGAGTGATTCTTACCCTGAATAACAATGCCCCTGTACAGTGACTCTGCAACTACGTACTGAGTGATTCTTACCCTGAACAAACAATGCCTCTGTACAGTGACTCTGTGCAACTACGTACTGAGTGATTCTTACCCTGAATAAACAGTAGCCTCTGTACAGTGACTCTGTGCACTTAAGTACTGAGTGATTCTTACCCTGAATAAATAATGCCTTTGTACAGTGACTCTGTGCAATTACGTACTGAGTGATTCTTACCCTGAATAAACAGTAGCCCCTGTACAGTGACTCTGTGCAATTACGTACTGAGTGATTCTTACCCTGAATAAACAATGCCTCTGTACAGTGACTCTGTGCAATTACGTATCGTGATTCTTTCCCTGAATAACAATGCCTCTGTAGTGACACTGCAATTACGTACTGAGTGATTCTTACCCTGAATAAACAGTGCCTCTGTACAATTACGTACGGAGTGATTCTTACCCTGAATAACAATGCCTCTGTACAATTACGTACGGAGTGATTCTTACCCTGAATAACAATGCCTCTGTACTATTACGTACGGAGTGATTCTTACCCTGAATAACAATGCCTCTGTACAGTGACTCTGTGCAATTACGTATCGTGATTCTTTCCCTGAATAACAATGCCTCTGTACAGTGACACTGCAATTACGTACTGAGTGATTCTTACCCTGAATAAACAGTGCCTCTGTACAATTACGTACGGAGTGATTCTTACCCTGAATAACAATGCCTCTGTACAATTACGTACGGAGTGATTCTTACCCTGAATAACAATGCCTCTGTACTATTACGTACGGAGTGATTCTTACCCTGAATAACAATGCCTCTGTACAGTGACTCTGTGCAATTACGTACCGTAATTCTTTCCCTGAATAACAGTGACTCTGTGCAATTATGTACTGGGTGATTCTTACCATGAATAAACAGTGCCTCTGTACAGTGACTCTGTGCAATTACGTATCGTGATTCTTTCCCTGAATAACAATGCCTCTGTACAGTGACTGTGCAATTACGTACGGTGATTCTTTCCCTGAATAACAGTGCCTCTGTGCAATTACATAGAATTTACAGTGCAGAAGGAAGCCATTCAGCCCATCGAGTCTGCACCAGCTCTTGGAAAGAGCACCCTACCCAAGGTCAACACCTCCACCCTATCCCCATAACCCAGTAACCCCACCCAACACTAAGGGCAATTTTGGACACTAAGGGCAATTTATCATGGCCAATCCACCTAACCTGCACATCTTTGGACTGTGGGAGGAAACCAGAGCACCCGGAGGAAACCCACGCACACACGGGGAGAATGTGCAGACTCCGCACAGAGAGTGACCCAAGCCGGAATCGAACCTGGGACCCTGGAGCTGTGAAGCAATTGTGCTATCTACAATGCTACCATGCCGCCCACTGAGTACTGAGTGATTCTTACCCTGAATAAACAGTGCCTCTGTACAATTACGTACGGAGTGATTCTTACCCTGAATAACAATGCCTCTGTACAGTGACTCTGTGCAATTACGTACCGTGATTCTTTCCCTGAATAACAGTGCCTCTGTACAATTATGTACTGAGTGATTCTTACCCTGAATAAACAATGCCTCTGTACAGTGACTCTGTGCAATTATGTACTGAGTGATTCTTACCCTGAATAACAATGCCCCTGTACAGTGACTCTGCAACTACGTACTGAGTGATTCTTACCCTGAACAAACAATGCCTCTGTACAGTGACTCTGTGCAACTACGTACTGAGTGATTCTTACCCTGAACAATGCCTCTGTACAGTGACATTTCATGATCTTTACAGAACCAGACGATTGGCACCGGGCAGGCCATTGAGCCCTTTGTGTCTGCAGTAACTCTCCAAATGAGAATTGTGATTTAATGCCTTGGCTCCTGCCTTTTCCTTGCACCCTGCTGAATATGACATTGATCTATCTAACATCCGAGCTTTGATGACAAAAGAAGCTGATGCTAGGGACAGTTTAATTGTGAATTTTATTTATTATTCTGAACAGACAAATACACATCTACAAATTCTCAATTCAGCGTTTAATAGACTTGCATAGGCTCAAATTATCAACAGTAACAAGTAACAGTAAATGCAAGTTTTATTCAAACTTGTAGTCTGAAGCTAAATGCTGAAATGATATTTTGTATTCTGTATATTGTATATATGGTGTGCGTAAATTACAGTGGGCATAGTTAAATACACTACCTACATCTTGCGTAGGTAGTGTATATATACTGTCGGTGCTGCTGCCTAAAGTGTGCATTCTACCTGCATATAGACTGCAGATGTGCCATGTACACACTGCATATATGTTAGTTATAGGCTGGATATGACCTGTGCTATAAAGTGTCCTGATTATAAATTGCACAATTTAATAAATCTCTAATACATTGACAAATTTCAGTTTATTTTACACAAATATCAAAGATCTCCTAGTGGTTGTATTGTGATTGTTTATTCTAATTATTTAAAACTAGTAATAAATACCATATGAATTGCTTTAAAACAATCTTGAAAGTTTTAACACAAAGTGTGTGGTTTTAATCATTGGAGCGCAGCCTGATGGAATGCTCAATGACCTGGGCTCTGTAGAGGAGGCCGTCTCCTGGTCACTGTTGCTCTTTCTAGCCTGAGACCATGTGAGTTTATGGCTTCCCTGGTGTTTTCACAACCTGCAATTCCACCGTGTGTGCAGTTTCTTACTCATTTCAGCCTTTGAAACTAGTGCAATGGCTTAACTGTGTGCCTGAATCCAACCTCCAAGGTTTGGGAACAGGATTTATAGGATTGGGTGGAACGACGGTGGAGGGAGTGTAGATTGGAGGTGAAATTGTGGCTTTGTTTTGTTTCAGGATTATTTCTGCATTTCAAACAAATGCGAATTGTCATAATGTTCATCGTGGTTGGATTTGCTCTAGCAAAATCTTTACCACTCCAGACAGCCAAATATTTTCTTTACCAAATTAACAAATTTACATTTTATCCATTGCCATCTGAAGCAACAGTGGTGTGAAAGATTCATGAGAGCTCTGAGCTCCAGGTGAGTGGTGAAAGAGTGATTCTTCATTTAAAAATTCCATTCTTAAATGTTACAAAGCCAATATGCAGCGTGCACAGGGCAAGGCCTTAATCCATCTCATTGCTTGTTCCAAAAACACAATTCAAATTGAATCCAATTCATGAATCCAATTCAAGAAAAGGCATCGCACCTCATCTTGGGCTTGATCTGATGCTTGATCTTAGCCAAAAGGCCGAGAAGTGATTAATCATTTATTCCAACAGTGATTCTACACCAGCATGAGACATGATGAAGCTGCCTCTGATATCTCACACAAAGCCCTGTACGTCACATCAGAGTCAAGCCAGGCCATGGAAGTAAAAACACAGATGTAAAACAGGCTTCCAACTCATTATTCAATCAATGATATCACAATCCCAACCTAAACTCCACAGCAGGGCTCATTGGACAGTGATCCGGAGCAGGAATCCTGGCTGATTTCCCCTTTCTAGTTCAGGGCTCATTGGACAGTGATCAAGAGCAGGAACCTTGTCTGACTTTTAACATCTCTCTGACTGAGATTACCAATGTGACTTGATAAACTCACTGAAACACTGACAGTGTTCAAGATTAACATTTACTCGAGAGGTTTAAACAGGGACAAAGCTGGTGAGGCCACTTACGGAAATCAGACACTCAATCTAATCTATGTCTTACAGTTTTACCAGGAAATGTATTCCCTCTGATCCCCAGCAATGACTCTTGGATTACTGAGCTCACAGTCCTCATGCTCCAAAGAAAAAACACTACACTTTGAAAGAACAGTGCAACACATTGAGCTCCCTTAATGTAAATGTGTAGTTTGGTTATTACCTAATCAAATCTTAACTATAGCACACAATTAATACTAATTAAATCTATATTCTCCACCAGGTGAATTTACTAAGATTATAAATCTACCAGGGTACTGCCACCTATAAATAGGATGACAGAACCTTTGAGGATTGGTTCATGACATGCAACACACACCATCTCCGGCTGTGTGAATCAATAAAAATCTACAGTGAGCATAGCCTGACATGTAGTACCCAAGGACATTCAAAAGGTGTTTGATAAAGTATCACATCATAGCCTCATTAGCAAAATTAAATCCCATAGGATTAAAGGAATACCAACAGCATGGACAGGAAATAGACTAAAAGTTGGAAAGTAGGCAGTATTGGTGAGAGGTTGTTTTCCAGACTGGAGGGAGTGGTGCTCCTCAGGGCTCAGTGTTGGGATCATAGCTCTTTCTGATATACATTAATGACCTGCACTTGAGTGCAAGGAGCATAATTTCAAATTTTGTAGATAATACAAAACTCAAATGTAGCAAAAAGAGGAGAATAAACTTCAGGAGAATATTGACTGGTGAAATGGACAGATATAATAAAATTTAGTGCAGAGAAGTGTGAAGTATTACATTTTGGTAGGAAGGATGAGGAGAAGCAATATAAACTAAATGGCACAATTTAAAGTGAGATCTAGGGAATATAAACACAAATCTTTGAAGGTGGTAGGACAAGTTGAGTATACTTACATAAAGTAAAGGATCTTGGGCTTAATAATTAGAAACATTCAAGGAAGTTCACGGCTCAGCTCAATTCAGCTGAAGGTGCTGCATGGGGCGCACATGACTGGGGCCAGGCTGAGCCGGTTCTTTGGGGGTGAGGACAGGTGTGGGAGGTGTTCGGGAGGCCCGGAGAAACACACCCACATGTTCTAGGCGTGTCCGGCATTGGAGGGGTTCTGGAAAGGAGTGGCGGGGACCTTGTCCAAGGTGGTCGGTTCCAGGGTGGAACCGAGCTGGGGGCTCGCCATTTTTGGGGTAGCATCGGAGCCGGAAGTGCAGGAGGCGAGAGAGGCCGGTATTCTGGCCTTTGCGTCTCTAGTAGCTCGGAGTAGGATTCTTTTACAGTGGAGGGACGCGAAGCCCCCGAGCCCGGAATCCTGGACTAACGACATGGCCGGGTTCATCAAACTGGAGAGGGTGTTCTAAATTTTTTTTTAAAGAATGTTACAGTGAGGGGTGCGGGATATATCAGTGTTACAGTGAGGGGTGCGGGATATATCAGTGTTACAGTGAGGGGTGGGGAGTATATCAGAATATTTCTGTGAGGATAGCGTGATGAATATTTGTAATGCAGAACAAGGCCAGCAAAGCGGGTTCAATTCCCGTACCGGCCTCCCTGAACAGGCGCCGGAATGTGGCGACTAGGGGCTTTTCACAGTAACTTCATTTAAAAAAAAATTTAGAGTACCCAATTATTTTTTCCAATTAAGGGGCAATTTAGCATGGCCAATCCACCTAACCTGCACATCTTTGGGTTGTGGGGGTGAAACCCACGCAAACACGGGGAGAACATGCAAACTCCACACAGACAGTGACCCTGGGCCGGGATTCGAACCCAGGTCCTCAGCGCCGTAGGCAGCAATGCTAACCACTGTGCCACCGTGCTGCCCCTCACAGTAACTTAATTTAAGCCTACTTGTGACAATAAGCGATTATTATTATTATATCAGAGTCTTACAGTAAGGGGTGCGGGATATATCAGTGTTACGGTGAGGGGTTTGGGATGAGTTTGGGGTTTGGGCGGCATGGCAGCACAGTGGTTAACACTGTTGCTTCACAGCACCAGGGTCCCAGGTTTGATTCCCGGCTTCGGTCACTATCTGTGAGGAGTCTGCACGTTCTCCCCGTGTCTGAGTGGGTTTCCTCCGGGTGCTCCGGTTTCCTCCCACAAGTCCCGAAAGACGTGCTGTTCGGTGAATTGGACATTCTGAATTCTCTCTGTGTACCTGAACAGGCGCCAGAATGTGGCGACTAGGGGCTTTTTGCAGTTATTTCATTTCATTGTTAATGTAAACATGCTTGTGACAATAAAGATTATTTTTATTATTACGTATATATCAAGGTGTTACAGTGATGGTTTGGGATATATCAGAGTTACAGTGATGGGTGTGGGGTATATCAGAGTGTTGCAGTGAGTGGTGTGGAGTATATCAGAGTGTTACAGTGAGGACTGTTATGTGCATCAGAGTGGTACAGTGAGGGGTATATCAGAGTGTTACAGTGAGGGGTGTAGAGTACATCAGAGTGCAACAATGAGGGGCGTGAGATATACCAGAGTATTACAGTGAGGGGTGTGGAGTACATCAGATTGCTACAATGAGGGGCGTGGGGTATATCAGAGTATTACAATGAGGGGTGGGGAGTATATCAGAGTTTTACAGCAAAGGTGTGGGTAAATCAAAGTTTTCCAGTGAGGGGTGTGGGGTATATCAGAGTGTTACACCTAGATTGTAAATTGAAAGGAGAATTAGATAAACATTTGAATGAAATAGCTGTAGAGTTATGGGTGAATGCAGGGTAGTCAGGGCAATCAGAGAGTGAGGGATAATCTGCAACTTTGGCTTTGTAGCTCCTGGACTTGGGTGAAATGCTGATTCACAGAGATAACCTGGAGCTCTGTTTTACTGCCGGGATCCTGTGTCCTCATCTGTCTCCTGGATGAAATGGGAGTGAATGTAAATAAAGATGACCGATAGGAACAGTGATAAAGCAATTGAAGAGATTGCTCTACACGAGGATGTCACTAGAAATCAAAGCAAAATGCAATGATTCTTCATCACTCCAAGGCCAGCCATATATTTCAAGACTTTTCCTCCTTCTCTGCAATTTTTGCTAAACCGTGTCGCAAATCATTCAATTCGTACAGCTTGACATCGAGGATATCCAGCAACTTCCGGGCATCACACTGGATCCTCTCTCGATCATTCACACAGTCGACCAGTGTCTGCTCCACATCCTGTAACTGCTGTTCCAGATCAGCATTCCGATTCTCAACTTCCTGAAAAAAAAAGTCTCTTAGGTCAAATGAGATTTGATCAGTTGTAGCTCTGTTGAGACCCACAGACTGGCTCTGTTTCCTCAATGTCTGTCTTGTTTTTATGATGCAGGATGACTGATAGCATTGCTGCAAACTAATTTTATAAATCACACATTTTCACAACATGAACACACAACTGCAAGGCATCTACAGCCTTGCTCCAAACATCTTGAACATGTGCTCTGCTGACCTTCAAATCGCAAGTCAGGTGACCCTTAAAAAGTACAGAATGTACCTGCAGTCTGAGCAGTGCCTCTTCCCGGTCACTTTCTAAATCGTTCACATCAGACTTCTGGGTTCTCAACATCTGGATTTCCTGAGAGAAACAAAAAGATCAGGGACACAGAGAGACCTGGGCACAGAAACACTTTACTGGGGGAGACCATGGCAACTGGGAGACCGCGGCACGGGGAGGTTGCAGCGTTGTTTGGGGGGGGGGGTTTGGGGAGATGTGACACTGTGGTGGGAGGAGACCATGCTCCGATGCCAAACTCATAGGTTGAATGAATCTCATACCGTTCTGGCTCGGATCAGGTTTCTCTCTTGCTCAGTTCAGGACTCAAAACCACAAGACTGTCCCAGCTCACCATTGATGAACACAGTGAATGTGTTTAGACACCAGGAAACACAGCAGGGTATCCAGAATGAGGCAGAATGTAATGCCCAAAGGCCTTTCAGCTCAGCTGGTTTGAGTTGGTGTTTATGTGAACATATGAATTAGGAGCAGGAGTAGGCCATTCGGCTCCTTGAGCCCGTTCCACCATTCAATCACCAATCACTGATATGATTATAACCTCAACTCCAAATCCCTGCTTACCCCCAATAATCTATCACCCCCTTGCCTATCAATAATCTATCCATCGCTGCCTCAACAATATTCAAACACCCTACTTCCACCACTTTTTGAGGAACTGCGAAAAGTTCTCCTCAGCATTGCCTTAAACCCCTTATTTTTAAACAGTGACCCATTGTTCTAGATTCTCCCACAAGAGGGAATATCCTCTCCACATCCACCCTGTCAAGAATCCTCAGGACTTTGTATGTTTCAATCAAGTCTCCTCTTACTCTTCAAAACTCCAGCAGATACAAATCGACCCTGTCCAACCTTTCGTCATAAAATAAGCTGCTCATTCCAGGTATTAATCTAGTAAACCTTCTTGGAATTGTTTCCAATGCATTTACATCCTTTCTTAAATAAGGAGACCAATACTGTTCTTGGAACTCCAGATGTGGTCTCACTTGTGCTCTGTATAACTGAAGCATAACCCCCCCTTACTTTTGTAATCAATTCCATTTGCAATAACAATAACATTCTATTAGCTTTCCTAATTGAACTTGCTGTACCTGCATACTAACCTCTTACGATTCATGCACCAGAACATGCAGATCCCTTTGCATCTCAGAGCTCTGCAATTTCTCACCATTTAGATAATGAGCTTTTTTTTTTAATTCTTCCTGCCAAAATGGACAATTTCACATTTTTCCACATTATGAACAATTTTCCAGATCTTTGTCCACTCACTTAACCTGTCTATATCTTTTTTTAGCCTCCTTCTGTCCTCTTCACAACTTACTTTTCTCATATTTTTGTGTCATCAGCAAATTTAGCAACTGGACAATTGGTCCCAGCATCCAGGTCATTTATATAAATTGTAAACAGTTGAGAGCCCAGCACTTATCCCTGTGGGCAACTCGGTACATCCTGCCAACCAGGCAATGACCCTACTCTGTTTCCTCAGCCAATCGTCCATCCATGCCAATATGTTCACCCCTCACCCCTACCCCAACATCCTGATCTTTCATTTTGTGCAATAACCTTTGATGTGGCACCATTTCAAGTACCTTCTGGAAATCTAAGTACAGTGCATCCACCAGTTCCCCTTTACCCACAGCACATATGACTTCTTCAAAGAATTCCAATAAATTGGTTAAACATGATTTCCCTCCCACCAAACCACATTGACTGTCTGGTTACCTTCAGTTTATCTATGACGTCTTTAATAATAGCTTCTAACATTTTGTCCACGACAGCTAACTGACCTGTAGTTTCCTGCTTTCTGACTCCCTCCATTCTTGTATTAAAGGAATTACTTTCACTATTTTCCTGCCTAATGGGAAATTCCAGAATCTAGGGAATTTTGGAAAATTAAAACCAATGCACCATCTATTTCCTCTGCCACTCCTTTTAAGAGGAGGATGAAAACCATCAGCGCCCAGTGATGTGTCAGCCTGCAGCTCCGACAATTTGCTCAGCATTACTTCCTTGGTGATTGTAATTTTACAAAAAATAAATGTTTTTTTTCCAATTAAGGGGCAATTTAGCGTGGCCAATCCACCTACCCTGCACATCTTTGGGTTGTGGGGGTGAGACCCACGCTGGCACGGGGAGAATGTGCAAACTCCACACAATGACCCGGGGCCGGGATCAAACCCAGGTCCCCGTCACTGTGAGGAAGAAGTGCTAACCACTGCGCCACAATTGTAATTTTCTTGCGTTCTCTCCCTTCCTTTTCCTGATTTACAGCAATTTCTGGAATGTTACTGGTATCCTCTATAGAGAAGACCGATACAAATTACTTGTTCAATTCATCTGCCATCTCCTTATTTTCCGTTATTAATTCCCTGGACTCACATTGTTAACTTGGACCTTTTTAAAATGTATCTTTTTTAAAAAGATCTTTATATTTCTTTTTTATTTTATTTTAGATTACCCAATTATTTTTTTCCATTAAGGGGCAATTTAGCATGGCCAATCCACCTACTCTGCACATTTTTTGGGGTTGTGGGGGCAAAACCCACGCAGACACGGGGAGAATGTGCAAACTCCACACGGACAGTGACCCAGAGCCGGGATCGAACCTGGGACCTCAGCGCCGTGAGGCAGCTGTGCTAACCACTAGGCCACCGTGCTGCCCTAAATATCTTTATATTTCTAGCTAGCTTTCTCTTATACTCTAAATTTTTGCTTCTTTATCAATTCATTCGTCATTCTTTGCTGTTTTTATCTTCCGTCCAATCATCTGATCTGCCAACCATGTTTGTACAATTACATGCTGCTTCTTTAAGTTTGATTCCATCTTTAACTTTTTTAGTTAATCACGGATGTTAGGTCCTCTCCTTGGAAAGTATCTATCCTGCGTATTCTGATATATCATTTACTCACCAACCCGCTCCATTTGCACAAAAGTAAGAAAACAGTAAAAAGACTGAACTCAGAACCATGAAATTCGTATTAGCTCAGTTTGCAACCAGTACTCCATTTGCAAAGTTGCACCCGGATCTATGTTTACATTCTTTGCAGCTGAGACTACTATACATTGGACGAGTTGGTCAATGAATTAATCAGTTGCTCTCCAGGAGAGCTTGGTTATCCCTGCCTAGGGCTGGAAGAAACTTACTTTAGTTTATTAACTTAATTTAGTTGATTAAATTACTTTAAGTAAATAACGGTCGAATGCTAACTGCAGACCAGATTTTTAGAAAGATATTGATACTTATAACTTCCCACTCACCAAACTCGTACCAGCTCACTCTGTTTGCAATCTGGACTCCAGCACTCCATGATGTCAGAGAAATTAGGTTATTACCCAGAGTGTCAGTGATGTCAGAGCAGTGAGGTTATTACCCAGAGTGTCAGAGCAGTGAGGTTATTGCTCTGACAGTGTCAATGATGTCAGAGCAGTGAGGTTATTGCCCTGAGAGTGTCAGTGATGTCAGAGCAGTGAGGTTATTACCCAGAGTGTCAGTGATGTCAGTGCAGTGAGGTTATTGCCCTGAGTGTCAGTGATGTCAGAGCAGTGAGGTTATTGCCCTGAGAGTGTCAGTGATGTCAGAGCAGTGAGGTTATTGCCCCGACAGTGTCAGTGATGTCAGAGCAGTGAGGTTATTGCCCCGACAGTGCCAGTGATGTCAGAGCAGTGAGATTATTGCCCTGAGAGTGTCAGTGATGTCAGAGCAGTGAGGTTATTGCCCTGAGAGTGTCAGTGATGTCAGAGCAGTGAGGTTATTGCCCCGACAGTGTCAGTGATGTCAGAGCAGTGAGGTTATTGGCCCGACAGTGTCAGTGATGTCAGAGCAGTGAGGTTATTGCCCTGAGAGCGTCAGTGATGTCAGAGCAGTGAGATTATTGCCCCGACAGTGTCAGTGATGTCAGAGCAGTGAGGGTATTGCCCTGAGAGTGTCAGTGATGTCAGAGCAGTGAGGTTATTGCCCCGACAGTGTCAGTGATGTCAGAGCAGTGATATTATTGCTCTGAGAGTGTCAGTGATGTCAGAGCAGTGAGATTATTGCTCTGAGAGTGTCGCTGATGTCAGAGCAGTGAGGTTATTGCCCCAAGTGTCAGTGATGTCAGAGCAATGAGGTTATTGCCCTGAGAGTGTCAGTGATGTCAGATCAGTGAGGTTATTGCTCTGAGAGTGGCAGTGATGTCAGAGCAGTGAGGTTATTGCCCTGAGAGTGTCAGTGATGTCAGAGCAGTGAGGTTATAACCCTGAGAGTGTCAGTGATGTCAGAGCAGTGAGGTTATTGCTCTGAGAGTGTCAGTGATGTCAGAGCAGTGAGGTTATAACCCTGAGAGTGTCAGTGATGTCAGAGCAGTGAGGTTATTGCTCTGGGAGTGTCAGTGATGTCAGAGCAGTGAGGTTATTGCCCCGACAGTGTCAGTGATGTCAGGGCAGTGAGGTTATTGCCCCGACAGTGTCAGGGATGTCAGAGCAGTGAGGCTATTGTTCTGAGAGTGTCAGTGATGTCAGAGCAGTGAGGGTATTGCCCTGAGAGTGTCAGTGATGTCAGAGCAGTGAGGGTATTGCCCTGAGAGTGTCAGTGATGTCAGAGCAGTGAGGTTATAACCCTGAGAGTGTCAGTGATGTCAGAGCAGTGAGGTTATTGCCCTGAGAGTGTCAGTGATGTCAGAGCAGTGAGGTTATTGCCCTGAGAGTGTCAGTGATGTCAGAGCAGTGAGGTTATTGCCCTGAGTGTCAGTGATGTCAGAGCAGTGAGGTTATTGCTCTGAGAGTGTCAGTGATGTCAGAGCAGTGAGGTTATTGCTCTGAGAGTGTCAGTGATGTCAGAGCAGTGAGGTTATTACCCCGAGAGTGTCAGTGATGTCACAGCAGTGAGGTTATTGCCCTGAGTGTCAGTGATGTCAGAGCAGTGAGGTTATTGCCCCGAGAGTATCAGTGATGTCAGAGCAGTGAGGTTATTACCCAGAGTCAGTGATGTCAGAGCAGTGAGGGTATTGCCCCGAGAGTATCAGTGATGTCAGAGCAGTGAGGTTATTGCCCCGAGAGTATCAGTGATGTCAGAGCAGTGAGGTTATTACCCAGAGTCAGTGATGTCAGAGCAGTGGGGTTATTGCCCCGAGAGTATCAGTGATGTCAGAGCAGTGAGGTTATTGCTCTGAGAGTGTCAGTGATGTCAGTGCAGTGAGGTTATTGCTCTGAGAGCGTCAGTGATGTCAGAGCAGTGAGGTTATTGCTCTGAGAGTGTCAGTGATGTCAGAGCAGTGAGGTTATTGCCCCGAGAGTATCAGTGATGTCAGAGCAGTGAGGTTATTGGGCCCGACAGTGTCAGTGATGTCAGAGCAGTGAGGTTATTGCCCTGAGAGTGTCAGTGATGTCAGAGCAGTGAGGGTATTGCTCTGAGAGTGTCAGTGATGTCAGTGCAGTGAGGTTATTGCCCCGAGAGTATCAGTGATGTCAGAGCAGTGAGGTTATTGCTCTGAGAGTGTCAGTGATGTCAGAGAAGTGAGGTTATAACCCTGAGAGTGTCAGTGATGTCAGAGCAGTGAGGTTATAACCCTGAGAGTATCAGTGATGTCAGAGCAGTGAGGTTATTGCTCTGAGAGTGTCAGTGATGTCAGAGCAGTGAGGTTATTGCCCCGACAGTGTCAGTGATGTCAGAGCAGTGAGGTTATTGCCCCGACAGTGTGAGTGATGTCAGAGCAGTGAGGGTATTGCCCTGAGAGTGTCAGTGATGTCAGAGCAGTGAGGTTATTGCCCCGAGTGTGCCAGTGATGTCAGAGCAGTGAGGTTATTGCCCCGAGTGTGTCAGTGATGTCAGAGCAGTGAGGCTATTGCCCCGAGAGTGTCAGTGATGTCAGAGCAGTGAGGTTATTGCTCTGGGAGTGTCAGTGATGTCAGAGCAGTGAGGTTATTGCCCCGAGTGTGCCAGTGATGTCAGGGCAGTGAGGTTATTGCCCCGACAGTGTCAGTGATGTCAGAGCAGTGAGGTTATTGCCCTGAGAGTGTCAATGATGTCAGAGCAGTGAGGTTATTGCCCCGACAGTGTCAGTGATGTCAGAGCAGTGAGGTTATTGCCCTGAATGTCAGTGATGTCAGGGCAGTGAGGTTATTGCCCTGAGAGCGTCAGTGATGTCAGAGCAGTGAGGTTATTGCCCCGACAGTGTCAGTGATGTCAGAGCAGTGAGGTTATAACCCTGAGAGTGTCAGTGATGTCAGAGCAGTGAGGGTATTGCTCTGAGTGTCAGTGATGTCAGAGCAGTGAGGTTATTGCCCCAACAGTGTCAGTGATGTCAGAGCAGTGAGGTTATTGCTCTGAGAGTGTCAGTGATGTCAGAGCAGTGAGGTTATTGCTCTGAGAGTGTCAGTGATGTCAGAGCAGTGAGGTTATTGCTCTGAGAGTGTCAGTGATGTCAGAGCAGTGAGGTTATTGGGCCCGACAGTGTCAGTGATGTCAGAACAGTGAGGTTATTGCCCCGACAGTGTCAGTGATGTCAGAGCAGTGAGGTTATTGCCCTGAGAGTGTCAGTGATGTCAGAGCAGTGAGGTTATTGCCCCGAGTGTGCCAGTAATGTCAGAGCAGTGAGGTTATTGCCCCGACAGTGTCAGTGATGTCAGAGCAGTGAGGTTATTGCCCCGACAGTGTCAGTGATGTCAGAGCAGTGAGGTTATTGTTCTGAGAGCGTCAGTGATGTCAGAGCAGTGAGGTTATTGCCCCGACAGTGTCAGTGATGTCAGAGCAGTGAGGTTATTGTTCTGAGAGCGTCAGTGATGTCAGAGCAGTGAGGTTATTGCCCCGACAGTGTCAGTGATGTCAGAGCAGTGAGGTTATTGTCTCGACAGTGTCAGTGATGTCAGAGCAGTGAGGTTATTGCTCTGAGAGTGTCAGTGATGTCAGAGCAGTGAGGTTATTGCCCCGACAGTGTCAGTGATGTCAGAGCAGTGAGGTTATTGCTCTGAGAGTGTCAGTGATGTCAGAGCAGTGAGGTTATTGCCCCGACAGTGTCAGTGATGTCAGAGCAGTGAGGTTATTGCTCTGAGAGTGTCAGTGATGTCAGAGCAGTGAGGTTATTGCCCCGACAGTGTCAGTGATGTCAGAGCAGTGAGGTTATTGCCCCGACAGTGTCAGTGATGTCAGAGCAGTGAGGTTATTGCCCCGACAGTGTCAGTGATGTCAGAGCAGTGAGGTTATTACCCAGAGTCAGTGATGTCAGAGCAGTGAGGTTATTACCCAGAGTCAGTGATGTCAGAGCAGTGAGGTTATTGCCCCAAGAGTGTCAGTGATGTCAGAGCAGTGAGGTTATTGCTCTGAGAGTGTCAGTGATGTCAGGGCAGTGAGGTTATTGCCCCGACAGTGTCAGTGATGTCAGAGCAGTGAGGTTATTGGCCCGACAGTGTCAGTGATGTCAGAGCAGTGAGGTTATTGCCCTGAGAGCGTCAGTGATGTCAGAGCAGTGAGATTATTGCCCCGACAGTGTCAGTGATGTCAGAGCAGTGAGGGTATTGCCCTGAGAGTGTCAGTGATGTCAGAGCAGTGAGATTATTGCCCCAACAGTGTCAGTGATGTCAGAGCAGTGAGGTTATTGGCCCGACAGTGTCAGTGATGTCAGAGCAGTGAGGTTATTGGCCCGACAGTGTCAGTGATGTCAGAGCAGTGAGGTTATTGCCCTGAGAGTGTCAGTGATGTCAGAGCAGTGAGGTTATTGCCCTGAGTGTCAGTGATGTCAGAGCAGTGAGGTTATTGCTCTGAGAGTGTCAGTGATGTCAGAGCAGTGAGGTTATTGCCCTGAGTGTCAGTGATGTCAGAGCAGTGAGGTTATTGCTCTGAGAATGTCAGTGATGTCAGAGCAGTGAGGTTATTGCCCCGAGTGTGCCAGTGATGTCAGAGCAGGGAGGTTATAACCCTGAGAGTGTCAGTGATGTCAGAGCAGTGAGGTTATTGCTCTGAGAGTGTCAGTGATGTCAGAGCAGTGAGGTTATTGCTCTGAGAGTGTCAGTGATGTCAGAGCAGTGAGGTTATTGCCCCGACAGTGTCAGTGATGTCAGAGCAGTGAGGTTATAACCCTGAGAGTGTCAGTGATGTCAGAGCAGTGAGGTTATTGCCCTGAGAGTGTCAGTGATGTCAGAGCAGTGAGGTTATTGTCCTGAGAGTGTCAGTGATGTCAGAGCAGTGAGGTTATTGCTCTGAGTGTCAGTGATGTCAGAGCAGTGAGGTTATTGCCCCGAGAGTGTCAGTGATGTCAGAGCAGTGAGGTTATTGCCCTGAGAGTGTCAGTGATGTCAGAGCAGTGAGGTTATTGCCCCGAGAGTGTCAGTGATGTCAGAGCAGTGAGGTTATTGCCCCGAGAGTGTCAGTGATGTCAGAGCAGTGAGGTTATTGCCCTGAGAGTGTCAGTGATGTCAGAGCAGTGAGGTTATTGCTCTGAGTGTCAGTGATGTCAGAGCAGTGAGGTTATTGCCCCGAGAGTGTCAGTGATGTCAGAGCAGTGAGGTTATTGCCCTGAGTGTCAGTGATGTCAGAGCAGTGAGGTTATTGGCCCGACAGTGTCAGTGATGTCAGAGCAGTGAGGTTATTGCTCTGGGAGTGTCAGTGATGTCAGAGCAGTGAGGCTATTGCCCCAACAGTGTCAGTGATGTCAGAGCAGTGAGGGTATTGCCCTGAGCGTCAGTGATGTCAGAGCAGTGAGGTTATTGCCCCGAGAGTGTCAGTGATGTCAGAGCAGTGAGGTTATTGCCCCGAGTGTGCCAGTGATGTCAGAGCAGTGAGGTTATTGCCCCGACAGTGTCAGTGATGTCAGGGCAGTGAGGTTATTGCCCCGACAGATTCAGTGATGTCAGAGCAGTGAGGTTATTGCCCCGACAGTGTCAGTGATGTCAGAGCAGTGAGGCTATTGTTCTGAGAGGGTCAGTGATGTCAGAGCAGTGAGGTTATTGCCCTGAGAGTGTCAGTGATGTCAGATCAGTGAGGTTATAACCCTGAGAGTGTCAGTGATGTCAGAGCAGTGAGGTTATAACCCTGAGAGTGTCAGTGATGTCAGAGCAGTGAGGTTATTGCTCTGAGAGTGTCAGTGATGTCAGAGCAGTGAGGTTATTGCTCTGAGAGTGTCAGTGATGTCAGTGCAGTGAGGTTATTGCCCCGACAGTATCAGTGATGTCAGAGCAGTGAGGTTATTGCTCTGAGAGTGTCAGTGATGTCAGAGCAGTGAGGCTATTGCTCTGAGAGTGTCAGTGATGTCAGAGCAGTGAGGTTATAACCCTGAGAGTGTCAGTGATGTCAGAGCAGTGAGGTTATTGCTCTGAGAGTGTCAGTGATGTCAGAGCAGTGGGGTTATAACCCTGAGAGTGTCAGTGATGTCAGAGCAGTGAGGTTATTGCCCCAACAGTGTCAGTGATGTCAGAGCAGTGAGGTTATTGCCCCAACAGTGTCAGTGATGTCAGAGCAGTGAGGTTATTGCCCCGAGAGTGTCAGTGATGTCAGAGCAGTGAGGGTATTGCCCCGAGAGTGTCAGTGATGTCAGGGCAGTGAGGTTATTGCTCTGAGAGTGTCAGTGATGTCAGAGCAGTGAGGTTATTGCCCCAACAGTGTCAGTGATGTCAGAGCAGTGAGGTTATTGCTCTGAGTGTCAGTGATGTCAGAGCAGTGAGGTTATAACCCTGAGAGTGTCAGTGATGTCAGAGCAGTGAGGTTATTACCCAGAGTCAGTGATGTCAGAGCAGTGAGGTTATTGCCCCGAGAGTGTCAGTGATGTCAGAGCAGTGAGGTTATTGCCCCGAGTGTGCCAGTGATGTCAGAGCAGTGAGGTTATTGCTCTGAGTGTCAGTGATGTCAGAGCAGTGAGGTTATTGCCCCGAGTGTGCCAGTGATGTCAGGGCAGTGAGGTTATTGCCCCGACAGTGTCAGTGATGTCAGAGCAGTGAGGTTATTGCCCTGAGAGTGTCAGTGATGTCAGAGCAGTGAGGTTATTGCCCCGACAGTGTCAGTGATGTCAGAGCAGTGAGGTTATTGCTCTGAGAGTGTCAGTGATGTCAGAGCAGTGAGGTTATTGCCCCGACAGTGTCAGTGATGTCAGAGCAGTGAGGTTATTGCCCCGACAGTGTCAGTGATGTCAGAGCAGTGAGGTTATTGCCCTGAGAGTGTCAGTGATGTCAGAGCAGTGAGGTTATTGCCCCGACAGTGTCAGTGATGTCAGAGCAGTGAGGTTATTGCCCTGAGAGTGTCAGTGATGTCAGAGCAGTGAGGGTATTGCCCTGAGAGTGTCAGTGATGTCAGAGCAGTGAGGTTATTGCCCCGACAGTGTCAGTGATGTCAGAGCAGTGAGGTTATTGCCCTGAGAGCGTCAGTGATGTCAGAGCAGTGAGGTTATTGCCCTGAGAGTGTCAGTGATGTCAGAGCAGTGAGGTTATAACCCTGAGAGTGTCAGTGATGTCAGAGCAGTGAGGTTATAACCCTGAGTGTGCCAGTGATGTCAGAGCAGTGAGGTTATTGCTCTGAGAGTGTCAGTGATGTCAGAGCAGTGAGGGTATTGCTCTGAGAGTGTCAGTGATGTCAGAGCAGTGAGGTTATTGCCCCGACAGTATCAGTGATATCAGAGCAGTGAGGTTATAACCCTGAGAGTGTCAGTGATGTCAGAGCAGTGAGGGTATTGCCCCGAGAGTGTCAGTGATGTCAGAGCAGTGAGGTTATTACCCAGAGTCAGTGATGTCAGAGCAGTGAGGTTATTGGCCCGACAGTGTCAGTGATGTCAGAGCAGTGAGGTTATTGCCCCAACAGTATCAGTGATGTCAGAGCAGTGAGGTTATTGCCCCGAGAGTGTCAGTGATGTCAGAGCAGTGAGGTTATTGCCCTGAGAGTGTCAGTGATGTCAGAGCAGTGAGGTTATTGCCCAGAGAGTGTCAGTGATGTCAGAGCAGTGAGGTTATTGCTCTGAGAGTGTCAGTGATGTCAGAGCAGTGAGGTTATTGCTCTGAGAGTGTCAGTGATATCAGAGCAGTGAGGTTATTGCTCTGAGAGCGTCAGTGATGTCAGAGCAGTGAGGTTATTGCTCTGAGAGTGTCAATGATGTCAGAGCAGTGAGGTTATTGCCCCGAGAGTGTTAGTGATGTCAGGGCAGTGAGGTTATTGCCCTGAGAGCGTCAGTGATGTCAGAGCAGTGAGATTATTGCCCCAACAGTGTCAGTGATGTCAGAGCAGTGAGGGTATTGCCCTGAGAGTGTCAGTGATGTCAGAGCAGTGAGGTTATTGCCCTGAGAGTGTCAGTGATGTCAGAGCAGTGAGGGTATTGGGCCCGACAGTGTCAGTGATGTCAGAGCAGTGAGGTTATTACCCAGAGTGTCAGTGATGTCAGAGCAGTGAGGTTATTGCTCTGAGAGTGTCAGTGATGTCAGAGCAGTGAGGGTATTGCCCTGAGAGCGTCAGTGATGTCAGAGCAGTGAGATTATTGCCCCAACAGTGTCAGTGATGTCAGAGCAGTGAGGTTATTGCCCTGAGAGTGTCAGTGATGTCAGAGCAGTGAGGCTATTGCCCCGACAGTGTCAGTGATGTCAGAGCAGTGAGGTTATTGCCCTGAGAGTGTCAGTGATGTCAGAGCAGTGAGGGTATTGGCCCGACAGTGTCAGTGATGTCAGAGCAGTGAGGGTATTGGCCCGACAGTGTCAGTGATGTCAGAGCAGTGAGGTTATTGCCCTGAGAGTGTCAGTGATGTCAGAGCAGTGAGGTTATTGCCCCGACAGTGTCAGTGATGTCAGGGCAGTGAGGTTATTGCCCTGAGAGTGTCAGTGATGTCAGAGCAGTGAGATTATTGCCCCGAGAGTGTCAGTGATGTCAGAGCAGTGAGGGTATTGGCCCGACAGTGTCAGTGATGTCAGAGCAGTGAGGCTATTGGCCCGACAGTGTCAGTGATGTCAGGGCAGTGAGGTTATTGCTCTGAGAGTGTGAGTGATGTCAGAGCAGTGAGGTTATTGGCCCGACAGTGTCAGTGATGTCAGAGCAGTGAGGTTATTGCCCTGAGAGTGTCAGTGATGTCAGAGCAGTGAGGTTATTGCCCCGACAGTGTCAGTGATGTCAGGGCAGTGAGGTTATTGCCCCGAGTGTGCCAGTGATGTCAGGGCAGTGAGGTTATTGCCCCGACAGTGTCAGTGATGTCAGAGCAGTGAGGTTATTGCCCTGAGAGTGTCAGTGATGTCAGAGCAGTGAGGGTATTGCCCCGACAGTGTCAGTGATGTCAGAGCAGTGAGGTTATTGCTCTGAGAGTGTGAGTGATGTCAGAGCAGTGAGGTTATTGCCCCGACAGTGTCAGTGATGTCAGGGCAGTGAGGTTATTGCTCTGAGAGTGTGAGTGATGTCAGAGCAGTGAGGTTATTGCCCTGAGAGTGTCAGTGATGTCAGAGCAGTGAGGTTATTGCCCTGAGTGTGAGTGATGTCAGAGCAGTGAGGTTATTGGGCCCGACAGTGTCAGTGATGTCAGGGCAGTGAGGTTATTGCTCTGAGAGTGTGAGTGATGTCAGAGCAGTGAGGTTATTACTCTGAGAGTGTGAGTGATGTCAGGGCAGTGAGGTTATTGCTCTGAGAGTGTGAGTGATGTCAGAGCAGTGAGGTTATTGCCCCGAGAGTGTCAGTGCAGTGAGGTTATTGCCCTGAGTGTCAGTGATGTCAGAGCAGTGAGGTTATTGCCCTGAGTGTCAGTGATGTCAGAGCAGTGAGGTTATTGCCCTGAGTGTCAGTGATGTCAGAGCAGTGAGGTTATTGCCCCGAGAGTGTCAGTGCAGTGAGGTTATTGCCCTGAGTGTCAGTGATGTCAGAGCAGTGAGGTTATTGGCCCGACAGTATCAGTGATGTCAGAGCAGTGAGGTTATTGCTCTGAGAGTGTCCGAGATGTCAGTGTAGTGAGGTTATTGCCCCGAGAGTGTCAGTGCAGTGAGGTTACCTCCTCTTTTTCCTTTAACAGGGTCTCCAGCTCTTCTACTGATTGACTCAGATCAGTGTTATGAGTTGCAACAGTTACAACAGCTTCACCTTGTGACTCGAGCTCAATAATCTGGGGAACGAGCGGGAATGCAGGTTGGAAAGAGGGGTTAAGGGAAAGGGGTGACAGAGAGTGGTTGGAAGCAAGTGGGGTGTCAGTAGGAGATAGGTTAGCAAGGGGCATGGGATGGAAGATGGAGGCGGAAGAAGGGGCAGGGGTGGGAGAGGGAGAGGGGGAGGGGGAACGGTCATGGGAGGATGTGCGGAAACGATGGTCACCAAGGGTGGGCAAGGGAAGAGGGAGCAAGGGAAGAGGGGGGCATGGGAAGAGGGGGGCATGGGAAGATGGGGGGCATGGGAAGAGGGGGGCATGGGAAGAGGGGGGCATGGGAAGAGGGGGCAAGAGAAGAGGGGGCAAGGGAAGAGGGGGGCAAGGGAAGAGGGGGGCAAGGGAAGAGGGGGGCAAGGGAAGAGGGGGGCAAGGGAAGAGGGGGACAAGGGAAGAGGGGGACAAGGGAAGAGGGGGACAAGGGAAGAGGGGGACAAGGGAAGAGGGGGACAAGGGAAGAGGGGGACAAGGGAAGAGGGGGACAAGGGAAGAGGGGGACAAGGGAAGAGGGGGACAAGGGAAGAGGGGGACAAGGGAAGAGGGGGACAAGGGAAGAGGGGGCAAGGGAAGAGGGGGGCAAGGGAAGAGGGGGCAAGGGAAGAGGGGGCAAGGGAAGAGGGGGCAAGGGAAGTGGGGGGCAAGGGAAGTGGGGGCAAGGGAAGAGGGGGCAAGGGAAGAGGGGGCAAGGGAAGAGGGGACAAGGGAAGAGGGGGCAAGGGAAGAGGGGGGCAAGGGAAGAGGGGGCAAGGGAAGAGGAGGCAAGGGAAGTGGGGGGCAAGGGAAGTGGGGGGCAAGGGAAGAGGGGGCAAGGGAAGAAGGGGCAAGGGAAGAGGGGGCAAGGGAAGAGGGGGCAAGGGAAGAGGGGGCAAGGGAAGAGGGGGCACGGGAAGAGGGGGCACGGGAAGAGGGGGCACGGGAAGAGGGGGCACGGGAAGAGGGGGCACGGGAAGAGGGGGCACGGGAAGAGGGGGCACGGGGAGAGGGGGCACGGGGAGAGGGGGCACGGGGAGAGGGGGCACGGGGAGAGGGGGCACGGGGAGAGGGGGCACGGGAAGGGGGCACGGGAAGAGGGGGCACGGGAAGAGGAGGGCGGAGGAAGTGGCGGACGGCGGTGGAAGCGGCGGAGGGCGGGGGAAGAGGCGGAGAGCGGGGGATGCGGCGGAGGGCGGGGGAAGCGGCGGAGGAAGTGGCGGAGGGCGGGGGAAGTGGCGGATGGCGGGGCATGCGGCGGAGGGAGTGGCGGAGGGCGGGGGAAGCGGCGGAGAGCGGAGGGAGTGGCGGAGGGCGGGGGAAGCGGCGGAGAGCGGGGGATGCGGCGGAGAGCGGGGATGCGGCGGAGGGCGGGGGAAGCGGCGGAGGAAGCAGCAGGGGGCAGGGAAGCGGCGGATGGCGGGGAAGTGGCGGAGGGCGGGAAGGGAGAGTCAGAAGGTGAACGGGAATGGGGTAAAAGACAGAGGGAGTTGCAGGGGAGGGGGGAGTGAGAAGTGGGAGCGGAGGGGTAGTGAGGGGTCGAGTTAGTGGGCAGGGAAGGGTTAATGTGGGGGAGGGGAGTGGTTAGTGGGGGTGAGGGATTAATGAGGGTGATGGGTTAGTGGGGGCGAGGGAGTAGTCGAGGTGGCAACAGTGTGGAGCAAGTGGGCAGTGGGAGAGGTGGAGGGGTTGGGGTAGTGGGGGTTATGGGAAGTGGGGGCATTGGGACGGCAAGGGAGGGGGTATGTGTGAGGAGAGGGGGTCGTGTGAGGAGAAGGGGCCGTGTGAGGAGAGGGGGCCGTGTGAGGAGAGGGGGTCCGTGTGAGGAGAGGGGGTCGTGTGAGGAGAGGGGGTCGTGTGAGGAGAGGGGGCCGTGTGAGGAGAGGGGGTCGTGGGAGGAGAGGGGGTCGTGGGAGGAGAGGGGGTCGTGTGAGGAGAGGGGGCCGTGTGAGGAGAGGGGGAAGGGCGAGGAGAGGGAGTCGGACGTGTGAGGAGAGGGAGGGGATCGTGTGAGGAGAGGAGGAATGTGTGAGAGGAGGAGGGTGTTTGATGGAAGGGGTGTGCGAGGGGAATGGGGTGTGCGGAGTGGGGAATGGGGTGTGCGGAGTGGGGAATGGAGCGTGCGAGGGGAGGGGCGCGTGCCAGGGGAGGGGTGCGTGCCAGGGGAGGGGCGCGTGCCAGGGGAGGGGCGCGTGCCAGGGGAGGGGCGCGTGCCAGGGGAGGGGCGCGTGCCAGGGGAGGGGCGCGTGCCAGGGGAGGGGCGCGTGCCAGGGGAGGGGCGCGTGCCAGGGGAAGGGCGCGTGCCAGGGGTGGGGTGTGTGCCAGGGGAGGGGCGCGTGCCAGGGGAGGGGCGCGTGCAAGGGGAGGGGCGCGTGCAAGGGGAGGGGCGCGTGCAAGGGGAGGGGCGCGTGCGAGGGGAGGGGCGTGTGCGAGGGGAGGAGCGTGTGCGAGGGGTGGGGCAGTGGATGGGAAGGGTGGGTTGAGTTGGGTGTTGGAGGGCAGAGTGGGAAGGGGTAAGGGAGGGGATGGGGTTGAGGGAGTTATGGAGAGGGCGGAAGGCAAATGAGGAATGCAGATATTGGGGAGGGCATTGGGTAGAGAGGGGTGAGTGGGATGGAGAGAAAAATATGAACAACGATTAGCTGCTGAGTTCAGAGACATTTGGTAATTTATCTATGAACAGAATTAACACCCGAGTGGCAGTACCAAGGGGTGGGTCTGTGGGTGACGGTTGGCGGTTTGCGTCCTGGGTATCAGAACACAGCTCACTCCAGCAATGAACTGTGATGTTCCGGTATTGGTGTCACTGTCTGCTGACAGCAGCAAAAACAGAGTTTCTGTGTAAGATCATCTGACCCTTATTGTGCACAAAGTACCCATAGTCTGGGGCCAGGCACCAAGCTGGCATAGAATGAGCACATCAACGTCGGGAATACAGAGGCAAGAATGGAGAATTCCCTTCATGCAGCTCTCCCCTCCTCAGCCCTACAGCCTCCCCCTGTTCCAAGGCTCTCACCCGGTCTCGCAGTTTGTCTGTCTCCTCCTTGTAAGCCGTCAACTGTTTTTTCCATTGCTCAACGGTGACGTTTGATTCATGCAGTGCCTGCACCAGCTTTGCGTTACTCTCCTGCAGTGCAAACAGCTCCAGCTCCCATGGTGACTCCCCAATAGAACTGGAGACAGAGAGAGAGAGAGAGAGAGGGTCAGGAATGTCAGAGAAATGAGGTTTATTGTTGGGAGAGAAAGGGAACGATGGATATGAAGAGCAATCAACGCACGTGCTTGAGCGGTTTTATTTAAACCTCTCCTTCCAGCCAGAAAACTGCCCAGGATTGATAATCACATCCGAATCAAACAGAGAGCTCCAAAATCAACTTCCCAAATCCAAACAAAAACAGAAAGCGCTGGGATAAACTCAGCAGGTCTGGCAGCATCTGTGGAGAGAGAAACAGAGTTAACGTATCGAGTCCATATGACTCTTCCGATTGGGGTCTTGACACAACTGTGTGGGGCATTTGTGGGGCTGCTTTTCGAGTCGGTTCACTGCTGACTCTTGAGCTGTAGGGCTTGTCTTTATGAAGAAATGCTGAACTCTCACAGGAGTTTAGAAGAACGAGAGGTGATCTTCGCGAAACACAAAGGATTCTAAGGAGGCTCACCAGGGTAGATGCTCTCATAGGAAAATCTAGAACTAAGGGACACAGTTTTTTAAAAAAGGGTCTCGCATTTAAGATGGAGACGAGGAGGAATTTCCATCCCCAGAGAGCAGTCTGGATCAGTCTGGATGCTAGGCTGGATCACTGAATGTATTTAATGAGTGAGACATTTTTCATTGACAACGGTGTCAAAGATTATGATTGGGGGGGTGGGGGCGGCAAGAAAGTGGAGTGAGTTAAGACGAAAGTCAGATCAGCCACGATCTTATTCAATGGCGGATCAGGCTCAATGGGCCGAATGGCCTGGCTCTATGCCTATTTCTAATGTTCTTGTGACAAAGGCAGCAGACTCCATCACCTGCAAGTTCCCCTCTTCGTCACACATCATTTTGTTACAATATATATTAACCTTTATTGTCACAAGTAGGCTTACATCAAGACTGCAATGAAGTTACTGTGAAAAGCCCCTTGTCGCCACATTCCAGTGCCTGTTCGGGTACAGAGGGAGAATTCAGAATGTCCAATTCACCTAACAAGCACATCTTTCAGGACTCGTGGGAGGAAAGCGGAGCACCTGGAGGAAGCCCACTCAGACACAGGGAGAATGTGCAGACTCCGCACAGTGGCCCAAGCTGGGAATTGAACCTGGGATGCTGGCGGTGTGAAGCAACAGTACTAACCACTGTGCTACCGTAATACATCGCTGTTCTTTCACTGTCACTGGGTCAAAATCCTGGAATTCCCTGCCTAACAGCACTGTGGGTGTACCTACACCTCAGGGATTTAAGTGGTTCAAGAAGGACAATTGGGGATGGGCAATAAATGCTGGCCCAGCCAGCGACGTCAATATCCCATGAATGCTGGCCCAGCCAGTGACGTCAATATCCCATGAATGCTGGCCCAGCCAGTGACGTCAATATCCCATGAATGCTGGCCCAGCCAGTGACGTCAATATCCCATGAATGAGGACATCAGTCCAGGTGGAGCAGTGAGTCACTGGAGTCAGGATTGGGAGACCAGGCAATTCTCTCTCCTGAACCTTAAGGAACGGATCATCTGATTCCCCTGGCTGAGATCACCTTATTCTACACATGGTGGAAATGGAACCTGGGCCCCTCCTCTACAGTGGGTCTCCGTGCTATCACATTAGGTGGTGCAATTTCTGAATGGGCATCTCCCATTTCCCAGTGTTACAGGGAGTGTTTGACGAGGGGAAAATGTAATTCAGAGTGGCCCAGCAATTCCATCGGTACTGATGACATCAATGAGCAGAGGGCTTTCTGTTGTTGTCCACTTCCAATCTGTGTGTGTTAGTTGCCAGCATGTGAGGTTGTACTTGGTCGGGGAGACAAACAAAGATGGTGGATTCCCGGTGGTGCCGTTTCTGTGACTGGGAACCTACCCTTGGGAGAAGAGAGTCTTGAGCTGAGCACTGTCCAGTGTCATCTCCCCATCACAGCTCTCCGTGTGGTACAGCTTTGGACCACTGCTCCCATTCGCACTGGCTGGCTGCAGCGGGGGCGAATGAAGATCCCCGGACATTTCCTAAAGCAGAGCAGACATTTAATGTATCAATCCTTCATCACCACAGAAAAGCAGTAAAATGGGCCAGGAGAGGAGGGAGCCCAGCACTAGAATAAAGGAATCAGGCTGCTGTGCAAAATGGGGACTATTGGAAATATCTTAGGAGAGAACCAATCAAAGCACAAAAGAGTCAAGAGAGAGAGTGACGAGAATGAGAGGAACAGAGAATGAGAATTAGAAAGTGGGAAAAGAGACAGAAGGCAAGAGAGAAAGAGTTTTAGGAAAGAGAGGGAAGGAAACAGCCAGAAGGGCAGACTACAGAAGAAGCTTATGGAACATGCGTAAAGAGAGGGAGTGAGAAAGAAACAGTTTCAGGACAATGGCATTGGGTCAAACATGGGCAAGGAAACCTCCTGCTAATTACCACTTTCTCCACCCCCTCCCAGCTGATGAATTGGTACTCCTTCATGTTGGACACCATTTGAAATGAAAATGAAATGAAATGAAAAATCGCTTATTGTCACAAGTAAGCTTCAAATGAAGTTACTGTGAAAAGCCCCTAGTCGCCACATTCCGGCGCCTGTTCGGGCAGGCTGGTACAGCAATTGAACCGCGCTGCTGGCCTGCCTTGGTCTGCTTTAAAAGCCAGCTCTTTAGCCCTGTGCTAAACCAGCCCCTACCAAGTAAGGTTATCAAGCGTGCAGAATGTACTCTGGATGAGGGACTTAAATGTCCATCACCAAGGATAGCTTGTTGGCACCATTACTGACCCAAGCTGGCCAAATTAGACACAGCTGCTGGACTGGGATTGCGGCAATTGCAGATGCATCTGTCCATGACAGTAGCAGTAGGAGTGAACGCCACACAGTCCTTGTGGAGACAAAGCCCTGTTTTCACACTCCATCAGGCTCTGTCGCACTACCTCCGTACTAAATGGGACAGATCTAGCAACTCAAAACTGGGCATCCATGAAGCGCTGTGTCAGGAACAGCAAAATTGTACTCCAGCACAATCTGTAACCTCGTGGCCCAGCATATCCCTACTCTATCATTACCACCAAGCCAGGAAATCAACCCTGGTTCAATGAAGATTGCAGGAGAACATGCCAGGAACAACACCAGGCATTCCTAAAAGTGAGATGTCAACTTGGTGAAGCGACAACACGGGACTACTTGTGTGAAAAACAGCATAAGCAGCAAGTACTAGACAGAGCTAAATGATTCCACAACCAATGGATCAGATATCAGCTCTGCACTCCAGCCACATCCAGCCATGAATACTAGTGGACCATTCAACAACTCACTGGAGGAGAAGGCTCCATAAATATCCCCATCCTCAATAATGGGGGAGTTCAGCACATTGTGGCTGAAACATTTTCAACCATCTATAACCAGAAGTACCTGGTGGGTGAACCATCTCGACCTCCTTCAGAGGCCCCCAGCATTACAGATGTCAGTCTTCAGCCAATTTGATTAATTCCAAGAAACAGAGGTACTGCAAAGCTTATGGGATGACATAACAGCAATAGTACCGGGGAAGTTGCTGGAATCAATTATTAAGAAGGAGATGACTGAACATTTGGAAAGACAAAGCTCAATCCACCATTGTCAGCATGGTTTTATAAAGGGAAAGTCGCGCTCAACTTGCTTGAGTTCTTTGAGGACCTAACCAGCAAGTTGGATAATGGGGGGGGGGGGGGGGGGGAGAGGCAGCACGGTGGCACAGTGGTTAGCATTGCTGCCTCCGGCGCTGAGGACCCAGATTTGAATCCCGGCCCTGGGTCACTGTCCGTGTGGAATTTGCACATTCTCCCCGTGTCTGCGTGGGTTTCACCCCCCACAACCCAAAAGATGTGCAGGTTAGGTGAATTGGCCACGCTAAATTGCCCCTTATTGGAAAAAATAATTGGCTACTCTAAATTTATTTTTATTTTTTAAATTAAAAAAAAGTTGGATAATGGGGAACCGGTGGATGTGGTATATCTAGACTTCCAGAAGGCGCTTGATAAGGTGCCACATAAAAGACTGAACGCAGAAGGTGAGATTGGGGGTAGAGTACTAGATTGAATTGAGGATTGGCTGACTGACAGAAAGCAGAGGGTCGGGATAAATGGGTCCTTCTCTGGCTGGCAAACTGAAACTAATGGGGTGCCGCAAGAGTCAGTCCTCGGACCTCAACTGTTTACAATCTATATAAATGATCTGCAAGCAAGGACAGAATGTAACTTGGCAAATTTGCAGATGATACTAAAATAGGTGGGAAAGCAGGAGGTGAAGAGGAGATAAAAAGATTTTACAGACGGATATAGATAAGCGAGGAGATTGGGCCAAAGTTTGGCAGGTGGAGTTTAATGTAGATAAATATGCAGTTACCCATTTTGAGCGCAGAATTAAAAAGGCAAATTATCTAAATGGAGAGCAGATTCAAAATGCGTCTGGGCAGAGGGATCTGGGTGTCTTTGTACACGAATCGCAGAAAGTCAGTATGCAGGTGCAGCATGTAATTAAAAAGGGAAATGGGGCGGCACGTGACACAGTGGTTCACACTGCTGCCTATGGAGCCGAAGACCCAGGTTCGAATCCCGGCTCTGGGTCACTGTCCGTGTGGAGTTTGCACATTCTCCCCGTGTTTGCGTGGGTTTCACCCCAACAACCCAAAGATGCGCAGGGTACATCTGGTTGGCCACACTAAATTGGCCCTTAATTGGAAAAAAAAATAATTGGGTACACTAAATTTTTTTAAAAAGGTAAATGGAATGTTAGAGTTTATTCCAAAAGGACGGGAGGATAAAAGTAGAGATTGTTGCAATTGTATAGGATGTTCGTGAGAACACATCTGGAGTATTGTGTCCAGTTTTGATCTCCTTATTTGAGGAAGGATTTTAAAAATAATCTTTATTGTCACACGTAGGCTTACATTAATACTGCAATGCAGTTACTGTGAAAAGCCCCTAGTCACCACATTCCGGCGCCTGTTCGGGTACACAGAGGGAGATTTCATAAGGTCCAAATTACCTAACAGCATGTCTTTTGGGACTTATGGGAGGAAACCGGAGCACCCGGAGGAAATCCACGCAGACACAGGGAAAACGTGCAGACATCCGCACAGTGACCCAAACCGGGAATCGAACCTGGGACCCTGGAGCTGTGAATCAAAGGTGCTACCCACTGTGCTACCTTGCTGCCCTTATGTTGGAGGCAGTTCAGAGGAGGTTCACCAGATTGATTCCGGGGCTGAAAGGGTTGACATATGAGAGATTAAAAAGTTTGGGCTAGGGCAGCACTGTGGCCTAGTGGTTAGCACAACCGCCTCACGGCGCCGAGGTCCCAGGTTCGATCCCGGCTCTGGGTCACTGTCCGTGTGGAGTTTGCACATTCTCCCCGTGTCTGCGTGGGTTTCGCCCCCACAACCCAAAAATGTGCAGAGTAGGTGGATTGACCATGCTAAATTGCCCCTTAATTGGAAAAAATAATTGGGTAATCTAAATTTTAAAAAAAAAGTTTGGGCTTATACACGCTGGACTTTAGAAGGATGAGAGGGGATCTCATCGAGGTGCATAAAATACTTTTTTTTTTAATTTAGAGGCGTACATCCGCCAACGCCTATTAGAAGGGGGTACGCTCGACCTCGCGGCAACTCACGAACGGTAGCCTCCCATAACGTAGTCCTATGCCCCCGACCGCACGGCATACACCCCCGACCGCACAGCAACATCGTGGGCCCCACCAGCAGCCGCCCCCAGCCAACCCCAAGCCTGCGCTGCGCGGCACCCAGCCGACCCCGGGGGGCCCAAGTGCTATTTCTGCGGGCGCTGCTATGTGCCAGGCCCGGTCGATCGCTGCTGTACATACGCCCAGTGTTCCTGCAGCCCCCCCCACGTGTGTCCCGTGGGTGCCGCCAGTTTCGTCCCCGCAGACCACGTGCAGCCCATGGGTGCCGCCTTCTTCCTCACAGCAGAACACGTGCGCCCCGTGGGCGCCGCCATCTTCAGCACCATTTTGGACGGCGCCTCAGGACCACTGCTCGTCGGGGACTTCATCGGGCCGTTTATCGCCTGCCATCACCGCCGACCAGCCCAGGGCCTACCAACACCAACCGCAACTAGCCTCCATCACGCTCGACTAGTCCCGGCCGCACAACCTCACAACGACGACGGTGAAAGTCGATGGGCACAAGACATCCTGCCTTCTTGACTCCAGGAGCATGGAAAGCGTCATCCACCCCTCCGCGGTAAGGCGCTGCTCCATCGCGGTACACCCCATTACCCAGAGACTCTCCCTGGCCTCCGGATCCCATTCCGTGGAAATCCGGGGGTACTGCATCGCCACCCTCATTGTCCAGGGCGTAGAGTTCAACAACTTCCAACTCTACATCCTCCCCAACCTCTGCGCTGATCTGTTACTCGGCCTGGACTTCCAGTGCAACCTCCAAAGCCTAACTTTAAAATTCGTCGGACCGCGGGAAGCGGCTGCTGCGGGAAGGCATCATTGAGGCCAGCAACAGCCCCTGGAGAGCCCAAGTGGTAGTGGAAAAGACTGGGGAGAAACAGAGGATGGTCATTGACTACACTCAGACCATCAATTGGTACACGCAGCTCGACGCCTACCCCCTCCCACGCATATCTGATATGGTGAATCAGATTGCACAGTACCGGGTCTTTACGACAGTGGACCTGAAATTTGCCTACCACCAGCTCCCCATCCGCAAGGCGGACCGCCAAGACACTGCGTTCGAAGTAGACAGCCGCCTTTACCACTTCCTTAGGGTCCCCTTCGGCGTCACTTACAGGGTTTCGGTCTTTCAACGTGAGATGGACCGAATGGTTGACCGGTACGGGCTGCGGGCCACCTTCCCGTACCTAGATAACATCACCATCTGCGGCCACGACCAGCAGGCCCACAACGCTAACCTTTTCAAATTTCTCCCCACCACCAAACTCCTGAACCTCACGTATAACAAGGAGAAGTGCGTGTTCCGCACCAACCGCTTAGCCATCCTTGGCTATGTTGTGGAAAATTGAGTTCTAGGGCACGACCCCGATCGCATGCACCCCTCATGGAACTCCCACACCCCCACTGCCCCAAGGCCCTGAAACGATGTATGGGGTTTTCCTCCTATTATGCCCAGTGGGTCCCGAACTATGCGGACAAGGCCCGCCCACTCATCCACTCCACTGTTTTCCCCCTGATGGTGGAGGCCCGGCAGGCCTTCAACAGCATCAAGGCTGACATCGCCAAGGCCACGATGCAAGCAGTCGACGAGACCCTCCCCTTTCAGGTCGAGAGCAATGCATCAGACGTCGCTCTGGCCGCCACCCTCAACCTGGCAGGCAGACCAGTGACATTCTTTTCCCGCACCCTCCATGCCTCCGAAATTCGGCACTCCTCCATCGAAAAGGAGGCCCAAGCCATCGTAGAAGCTGTGCGGCATTGGAGGCATTACCTGGCCGGCAGGAGATTCACTCTCCTCACTCACAAACGGTCAGTTGCCTTCATGTTTAATAATACACAGCAGGGCAAGATCAAAAATGATAAAATCTTGAGATGGAGGATCGAGCTCTCCACCTACAATTACGAGATTTTGTATCACCCCGGGAAGCTCAACGAGCCCTCAATCCGAGGTACATGTGCCAGCGCACAAGTGGACCGACTCCGGGCCCTACACAATGGTCTCTGTCACCTAGGGGTCACCTCGTTCTTTCACTTCATAAAGGCCCGCAAACTGCCCTATTCCATTGCGGAGGTTAGGGCTGTCACCAGAGACTGCCAGGTGTGCGTGGAGTGCAAACCGCACTTCTACCGGCCAGACCGAGCGCAGCTGGTGAAGGCCTCCCGCCCCTTTGAACGCCTCAGCATGGACTTCAAAGGGCCCCTCCCCTCCACCGACCGAAACACGTACTCCCTGAACGTAGTCGATGAATACTCCCATTCTCCTTCCCGATTCCCCTTCGCCATCCCATGCCCTGATATGACGTCTGCCATGGTCATTAAAGTGCTCAACATAATCTTCGCCCTGTTCAGTTTCCCCGCTTACGTCCACAGCGACCGGGGATCCTCCTTTATGAGTGATGAGCTGCGTCAGTTCCTGCTCAGCAAGGACATTGCCTCGAGAAGGACGACCAGCTACAACCCCCAGGGAAACGGGCAGGTGGAGAGGGGGAATGGGATGGTCCTGCTGGCCCTGCGATCTAAAAATCTCCCGGTCTCCCGCTGGCAGGAGGTCCTCCCCGATGCGCTCCACTCCATCCGATCACTACTCTGCACTGCGACTAATGAAACCCCCCATGAACGTCTCCTTGCCTTCCCTAGGAAGTCCATCTACGGGGTTTCACTCCCAACATGGCTGGCAGCTCCATCCTCCTCCGCAAACACATGCGGATCCACAAGGCGGAATCGTTGGTCGAGAGGGTACAGCTGCTGAATGCAAACCCGCAGTACGCCTACGTAGCGTACCCCAACAGCCGCCAGGGCACGGTCTCCCTCAGGGACCTGGCACCAGCTGGATCCCCACACCACCCAACACCCGCCCTTCCGATTGCCCCGGCGCCACCCACCCTGAACCCCAGCGCACCTCACTACAGCCCCGCCCTAGGACGATCCGTCCTCCCACTGGTTCCACCCGGGGATGAAGATGAGGACAACACTCTCCCGGAGTCACAGGCAACTAAATCGGTGCCTGCATCACCGAGACCGAGGCACTCACAGCGGAGGATCAAGGCACCCGACCGGCTAAATTTGTAAATTTTCACCAGACTTTAAACCTTAAATTCTCACAAACCTGTAAATAGTTTTCGACCACTCCCCGCTGGACTCTTTTTTAAACAGTAGGTGAATGTGGTAGTCACCACTGTTTGTATAATACTTGTATTAGAGGTAATATGGTAAGGCTCCTGGACTACGGGTACGGGGGTAGATCCCTGCCTGCTGGCTCCGCCCAGTAGGCGGAGTATAAATGTGTGTGCACCCCGAGCTGCTCCCATTTCTGGTAGCAGCTGCAGGACGCAACACATCTCTGCTTAATAAAGCTTCGATTACCCTCTACTCGTCTCGTCGTAATTGATAGTGCATCAGTGAGAGCATAAGCAAGTAAGAAAGTGAGTATGAGAGTCAGTGTGAGAGCATGTGAATATGAGCGAGCACGAGAGCAAATGAGCTCGAGTGAGGGAACGTGGGTGCAAGTTGAGCGCGAGCAAGCGCGAGAGTTTGTGAGCAAATGTGAGAGAACATGTGAGCGTGAGAGCGTGAGAACATGAGCAATTGTGACAGAGCGAGCAGGGGTGAGAGCAAGCAGGGGTGAGAATGCGAGCAGGCGCGAGAGAGCGAGGAGGGGCGAGAGAGCAAGCAGGTGTGAGAGCGCGAGCAGGCGCGAGAGAGTGAGCAGGCGTGAGAGAGTGAGCAGGTGTGAGTGACGGAGCTGGTGTGAGAGTGCGAGCAGGCGCGAGAGAGCAAACAGGCGCGAGAGAGCGAGGAGGGGAGAGAGAGTGAGCAGGCGTGAGAGAGTGAGCAGGCGCGAGAGCGAGCAGGCGCGAGAGAGTGAGCAGGCGCGAGAGAGAGAGCAGGTGCGAGAGAGCGAGCAGGCGCAAGAGAGCGAGCAGGCGCGAGAGAGTGAGCAGGCGCGAGAGAGTGAGCAGGCGCGAGAGAGTGAGCAGGCGCGAGAGCGAGCAGGCGCGAGAGAGTGAGCAGGCGCGAGAGAGTGAGCAGGCGCGAGAGAGTGAGCAGGCGCGAGAGAGAGCAGGCGAGAGAGTGAGCAGGCGTGAGTGACGGAGCAGGCGTGAGAGAGCAAGGAGGGGCGAGAGAGCGAGGAGGTGTGAGAGAGTGAGCAGGCGTGAGAATACGAGAAGGAGTGAGAGGGGGAGCAGGCTTGAGCGAGAGAGGCGCCATGAGCGAGAGAGGTGGCGTGAGAGTGCGAGCAGGCGTGAGAGTGTGAGCAGGCGTGAGAGTGTAAGCAGGCGTGAGTGACCGAGCAGGCGTGAGTGACCGAGCAGGCGTGAGTGACCGAGCAGGCGTGAGTGACCGAGCAGGCGTGAGAGAGCGAGCAGGCGTGAGAGAGCGAGCAGGCGTGAGAGAGCGAGCAGGCGTGAGAGAGCGAGCAGGCATGAGAGTGAGCAGGCGTGAGAGAGCGAGCAGGCGTGAGAGAGCGAGCAGGCGTGAGAGTGAGCAGGCATGAGAGTGAGCAGGCGTGAGAGTGAGCAGGCGTGAGAGAGCGAGCAGGCGCGAGTGACGCAGAAGACGTGAGAGTGCGAGCAGGCGTGAGTGTGCAGGCGTGAGAGACTGAGCAGGCGTGAGAGAGCGACCAGGTATGAGAGAGTGAGCAGACGTGAGAACATGAGCAGGTGTGAGAGACCGAGCAGGTGTGAGAAAGCGAGTGTAAGAAGCAAAGAAGTGTGCATGAAAGTGAGTATGAGTGAGTGAACATGAGAGCAAGTGGGCAGCACACTGGCGCTGTGGTTAGCACCGCTGCCTCACAGCGCTGAGGTCCCATGTTTTATCCTAGCCCTGGGTCACCGTCTGTATGGAGTTTGCACATTCTCCCCGTATCTGCGTGAGTTTCACCCCCACAACCCAAAGGTGGAGGAGAGAGGGTGGAGAGAGAGGGCGAAGGGGAGAAATGGGGCGGGGAGAGAGGGAGCGGGGGAGAGAGAGGGAGCGGGGGGAGAGAGAGGGAGCGGGGGAGAGAGAGGGAGCGGGGGAGCGAAGGGGCCGGGGAGAGAGGGGGCCGGGGGAGAGATTGGGCCGGGGGAGAGATTGGGCCGGGGGAGAGATTGGGCCGGGGGAGAGATTGGGCCGGGGGAGAGATTGGGCCGGGGGAGAGATTGGGCCGGGGGAGAGATTGGGCCGGGGGAGAGATTGGGCCGGGGGAGAGATTGGGCCGGGGGAGAGATTGGGCCGGGGGAGAGATTGGGCCGGGGGAGAGATTGGGCCGGGGGAGAGATTGGGCCGGGGGAGAGATTGGGCCGGGGGAGAGATTGGGCCGGGGGAGAGATTGGGCCGGGGGAGAGATTGGGCCGGGGGAGAGATTGGGCCGGGGGAGAGAGGGGGCGGGGGAGAGAGGGGGCGGGGGAGAGAGGGGGCGGGGGGAGAGAGGGGGCGGGGAAGAGAAGGGGCAGGGGGAAAGGGGGCAGGGGGAAAGGGGGCAGGGGGAAAGGGGGCGGGGAGAGGGGGCACAGCAGTGTTATAATGTGCAAGAATGAGTGAATCTGAGAGATTCAAGAGTGAAATGATGAGGGAGTGCATGAAAGTCAGTGCGCGAAGGAGAGAGTGTGTGGTAGAGTGTATGTATGTCGGAGACAGCAATGAGAGGAATGAGAATCTGACAAATTTGGACAGGTGGGTCAGAGCAAAAACATTTCACAGACAGCGCAACCCCCACAACACCATACCATTCAGATTGGCAGTTCTGCAAGGTCAGCTCTGCTTGCTGTTCATTTGCAGAGAGAGCGCACAAGAAGATGCAGGAACTCAGCATGAGATAGAGTGATAGCAGTGGGAAAAGTCCAGGGAGAAGGTGGGAGCTCAGGCGAGGGAGCGAGTGGGCCCCAGCGAGGGAGCGAGTGGGCCCCAGCGAGGGGGGCAGAGCACCCCGGCGAGGGGGGCCAGAGCACCCCGGCGAGGGGGGGCGAGGAAGCCCCGGTGAGGGGGGCCAGAGCACCCGGCAAGGGGGGGCGAGGAAGCCCCGGTGAGGGGGGCCAGAGCACCCCGACAAGGGGGGGGCAGAGCGCCCGGGCGAGGGGGGCAGAGCACCCGGGCGAGGGGGGGCAGAGCGCCAGGGCGGGGGGGCAGTGCCCGGGCGAGGGGGGCAGAGTGCCCGGGCGAGGGGGGCAGAGTGCCGTGGCGAGGGGGGGCCAGAGCGCCCCGGCGAGGGGGCAGAGCGCCCGGGCGAGGGGGGCAGAGCGCCCGGGCGAGGGGGGCAGAGCGCCCCGGCGAGGAGGGCAGAGCGCCCGGGCGAGGGGGGCAAAACGCCCCGGCGAGGGGGGCAGAGCACCCGGGCGAGGGGGGCAGAGCGCCAGGGCGAGGGGGGGCAGAGTGCCCGGGCGAGGGGGGGCAGAGTGCCCAGGCGAGGGGGGGCAGGGTGCCCAGGCGAGGGGGGGCAGGGTGCCCAGGCGAGGGGGGGGCAGAGTGCCCAGGCGAGGGGGGGCAGAGTGCCCAGGCGAGGGGGGCAGAGTGCCCAGGCGAGGGGGGGCAGAGTGCCCAGGCGAGGAGGGGCAGAGTGCCCAGGCGAGGAGGGGCAGAGTGCCCAGGCGAGGGGGGGCAGAGTGCCCAGGCGAGGGGGGGCAGAGAGGGCGAGGGGGGGCAGAGAGGGCGAGGGGGGGCAGAGAGGGCGAGGGGGGGCAGAGAGGGCGAGGGGGGGCAGAGTGCCCAGGCGAGGGGGGGCAGAGTGCCCAGGCGAGGGGGGGCAGAGTGCCCAGGTGAGGGGGGGCCAGAGCGCCCAGGCGACGGGGGGCCAGAGCTCCGGGGCGAGGGGGGCAGAGCGCCCGGGCGAGGGGGGCAGAGCGCCCGGGCGAGGGGGGGGGCAGAGTGCCCGAGCGAGGGGGGGCAGAGTGCCCGGGCGAGGGGGGCAGAGCGCCGGGGCGAGGGAGTGGGGGCGAGAGCCCCGGCAAAGAGGGCGAGAGCTCCAGCGAGGGAGGGGTCGGGATCGCCCAGCATGGGGGGGTGGTGAGATCACCCGGTGAGGGGGGAGGGGATCCCAGGCAAGGAGGACCGAGCCCTGGCTGGGGGTGCAGACCCTGGGAGGGGAGAGAATTTCAGGTGAAAAGTGGGACAGGGAGCTAACCTCACTCAGTGCTCCAGATGTTGCACCAGGAAATATTCTGATAAATATTTTTCGTTCTGCGTGTCAAGATATTGCAGTGCAGAGTTAGAGCAGCTCCCTGTGGAATCTGATTTACTCAGGGGATGGATTGGATCAGATGCCAACTCCTAACTCTCTAATCCCAGAATCTGGTCATAGAATTCAGTGAGGATTACTCCACTCAGGATTATCATTTCCTGCTCTGAGCCCTGCAGTAATATGATCACATTATCTCACTGGGAAATATTGTGGGACACACAGACTTCTGAAAAAAAATCTATCATTGCCACATGTTCTTTAATGCCCAGATATTCACAACCTGGTTAATGAAACTGACCACAGATAGATAAACTCTCAAACTCTGGTCATAACTAACATTGTGATCACTATCGTGCCTGTCCTGGGAGCGTTGGATGGGGACAGTGGAGAGGAGCTTTACTCTGTATCTAACCCCATGCTGTGCCTGTCCTGGGAGTGTTGGATGGGGACAGTGGAGAGGAGCTTTACTCTGTATCTAACCCCATGCTGTGCCTCTCCTGGGAGTGTTGGATGGGGACAGTGTAGAGGGAGCTTTACTCTGTATCTAACCCCATGCTGTGCCTCTCCTGGGAGTGTTGGATGGGGACAGTGGAGAGGAGCTTTACTCAGTATCTAATGAGGATTCCCAATGCTCTGCATTACCTGTTTCAGGATTCCAGTGGAAGTGATTGCATTCCATTCTGCTCACTCTCTAAGGTAAAGGATCAGATTATTTTTGGGTCCTGTCCTATATAGCTGACAGCAGTAAAATGAATTAATAGTGGGACTGAGGATTGTTGCAGCAGCTGATTCACGTGAATGAGTCGCTGACCCATTAAATCTCCAGCTTCAGCAGCAGCTTCTGTCCACTTGTTTCATCATTTCAAAGACACGGTAACAGGAGCAATCGCAGACTGACCTGGCAATCCTAATCCATGCCAGGCTCCAGTATCCCAGCACCTGACAAGCAGTCGTCCTGCTTGACCCAGTATGAGTTTGGTCACTGGCACTTAGCCTCCCACAGTGGCTCCAGCCACAGTTTCTCTAACTGAGATTTGCATACTGGCTGGGATCTGAACAAAAACGTGATGACCTGCTGCTGAAACTGGGTTGATGTTTGGTCAAAAATCACCAAAAATACTGATGTAGAAGTTGTGATTTGCACATGATTCCAGGTTTCATAACACCAGGCTTTACTCTGTATCAAACCCTGTGCTGTACCTGCCCTGGGAGTATTTGATTTGGGCAGTGTAGAGGGAGATTTACACTGCATCTAACCCGTGCCATACCTGTCCTGGGATGTTTGATGGGGACAGTGTAGAGGGAGCTTTACTCTATCTAACTGAGGTCTCAGAGGGCAGGTACAACACAGGAGAGGTATAAAGTAAAGAGACAGTTTGTACCGATGTAATACTCACCCACGAGAGTTCAGGACCCATCTGTTAATATGAGGGAGAAAAGAATCATTACACACTCAGGGAGTGTGATCGGCACGCACGCTGGGAGCGGGATCGACACGCACGCTGGGAGCGGGATCGACACGCACATTGGGAGCGGGATCGACACGCACGCTGGGAGCGGGATCGGCACGCACGCTGGGAGCGGGATCGACACGCACGCTGGGAGCGGGATCGGCACGCACGCTGGGAGCGGGATCGACACGCACGCTGGGAGCGGGATCGGCACGCACGCTGGGAGCGGGATCGACACGCACGTTGGGAGCGGGTTCGGCACGCACGCTGGGAGCGGGATCGGCACGCACGCTGGGAGCGGGATTGGCACGCACGCTGGGAGCGGGATTGGCACGCACGCTGGGAGCGGCATGTACGTTGGGAGTGGGAGCGGCACGCTGGGAGCAGGAGCGGTGGGCACGCTGGGAGCGGGATCGGCACTCACGTTGGGAGCGGCATGTACGTTGGGAGTGGGAGCGGCACGCTGGGAGCAGGAGCGGTGGGCATGCTGGGAGCGGGATCGGCACTCACGTTGGGAGCGGGATTGGCACGACGGCCGGGAGCCGGAGCGGCAGGCATGCTGGGAGCGGGATCGGCACGCACGCTGGGAGCGGGATCGGCAGGCACGCTGGGAGCGGGATCGGCAGGCACGCTGGGAGCGGGATTGGCACGCACGCTGGGAGCGGGATTGGCACGCACGCTGGGAGCGGGATCGGCGGGCACGTAGGGAGCGGGATTGGCACGCACGCTGGGAGTCGGATCGGCACGCACGCTGGGAGCAGGATCGGCGGGCACGTAGCGAGCGGGATCGACACGCACGTCGGGTGCGGGATCAGCGGGCACGTAGGGAGCGGGATTGACACGCACGTAGGGAGTGGGATCGACACACACGTAGCGAGCGGGATCGACACGCACGTAGCGAGCGGGATCGACACGCACGTAGGGAGCGGGATCGACACGCACGTAGAGAGCGGGAACGACACGCACGTAGGGAGCGGGATCGACACGCACGTAGCGAGCGGGATCGACACGCACGTAGGGAGCGGGATCGACACGCACGTAGGGAGCGGGATCGACACGCACGTAGGGAGCGGGATCGACACGCACGTAGGGAGCGGGATCGACACGCACGTAGGGAGCGGGAACGACACGCACGTAGGGAGCGGGATCGACACGCACGTAGGGAGCGGGATCGACATGCACGTAGGGAGCGGGATCGACACGCACGTAGGGAGCGGGATCGACACGCACGCCTGTAGTGGGATCGGCACGCACACCAGGAGAGGAGCAACATCTACCGGCAGGTCAGGAGCAGGATCGACGCGCACGTGGGAATGGGATCGATATGCACGCCAGGACTGGGATAGACACACATGTCGGGAGTGCGATTTACACACACCGGGGGTGGGATTGACACACACCGGGAATGGGATTGACACACACCGGGAATGGGATTGGCACACACCGGGAATGGGATTGGCACACACCGGGAATGGGATTGGCATACACCGGGAGTGGGATTGACCCACACCGGGAGTAGGATTGACACACACCGGGAGTGGGACCGCCACACACCGGGAGTGGGGTTGACCCACACCGGGAGTGGGATTGACACACACCGGGAGTGGGACCGACACACACCGGGAGTGGGATCGGCACACACCGGGAGTGGGATCGGCACACACCGGGAGTGGGATCGCCATACACCGGGAGTGGGATCGGCACACATGGGAGTGGGATCGGCACACACCGAGAGTGGGATCGGCACACACCAGGAGTGGGATCGGCACACACCAGGAGTGGGATCGGCACACACCAGGAGTGGGATCGGCACACACCAGGAGTGGGATCGGCACACACTGGGAATGGGAACGGCACACACTGGGAATAGGATCGACACACGCCAGGAGTGTGATTTACAGTATGGATAAATCTTTATGATGGGGATAGTGGAACTTCTTTACCTGTGGGGCAGAAATATCCAGTGCTGGATTCGTTAATTCAGTTTTATCCTGGGATTTCTCTCTTGTTAATCGTGCAGCTTCCTTTACCTCTTGGAACCTTTCTGCAAACTTTAACAGAACAGAAACATCAAAGTCATTTCACTCCTGGAATGCCTGATTCTAATGTTATGATTCCACTGCCTTTTTCTGGATTCCCACCAGCTACAGCAGTTCAAAAAAATCATTGGAATTGAGGATGTGCTGAGGACATGAAAGGGTTGATAAAAATACAAGAGACCAATTGACACTGAGACACTCAATCTGCTAACTCATTCCGTTCAAAACCTTGAAGCTGTGGAATGTTTGGTGCCTCCAATAATCTGCAGTGTTGTGACTGTGATATCACAGGTTCTCTCTCTTGTCACTCCAGGTGTTTTACAGTTATCTCCTCTCATCTCCCAAATTTTTGCTTTCCAGCCCAAATCCCACTCTCCTCAGATCCCTGTTCACCTGTCCAAATTTCACATCAATGCACCAGCACACTCTCCTTGCCCACAGATCTTGGTTACCTCAGGGCACCCTGCATCTTACACACTTTCAAAACCCAATTATTGCCGGTTCCCTTCCTCTGTTCTCAGCTGAATCAACCTTCTGTTATCTTGCTCCCTCCAGGCTGAAACTCCCTCGCTAAACGTTAAAAGCTGCTCCAACAGGGAAAAGTTATCAGTCTCCTGACGTGGTGACCTTCAACCTGGGATGTTTTGTTCTGTAAATTTATTCTTGGAATATAAGCTGCTGCTGTTCTCTCTCCCTAGGGGGAATCCCGCTCTGGGCCCTGGGCCCAGTTTCTAGGTTACAATAGCCACAGTGTTATAACTGGGGGCTGCCCCTGCCACGTACCTGGGAAAGCTGCTGTTCTGAGTTGAAGCCCAGGCCATAAACAGTGTTGGCTCGGCTATCAGCCCATTGACCGAATTTCTGCGACGTTTTGGTGAATGACATATTGGGGGTGATGGTGCTGTTGATAATTGCCTGAAATCAAAATAAATCATTAATTAAGAAATGCAGCAACTGAATTCCAGATTAATCCAGTTCATCCTGCTGAAGTTCAGACATGGAGTGGATAAAGAGCGATTGTGGTGTGATCATGATGTGGACGTGGTGTATTATGAACCTATACTCGTGTGGATGCAGAGCGATTGTGATGTGGATGCGGAGCGATTGTGGTGTGTATGCAGAGCGATTGTGGTGTGGATGCGGAGTGATCGTGGTGTGGATGCAGAGCGATTGTGGTGTGGATGCGGAGCGATTGTGATGTGGATGCGGAGCGATAGTTATGTGGATGCGGAGCGATAGTGGTTGGATGTGGAGCAAATGTGGAGTGATTGTGGTGTGGATTTGGAGCGAATGTGGAGCAATTGTGGTGTGGATTTGGAAGGATTGTAACATGTGGATGCGAAGCATTTGTTTGGATGTTGAGCGATTCTGGCGTGGATACGGAGTGATTGTGGTGTGGATGTGGAGTGATAGTGGCGTGGATGCGGTGTCACAAGTAGGTTAACATTAATACTGCAATGAAGTCACTGTGAAAATCCCCTAGTCGCCACGTTCCGGCGCCTGTTCGGGGACACAAAAGGAAAATTCAGAATGCCCAAATTACCAAACAAGCACATTTTTCGGGACATGTGGGAGGAAACCGGAGAATCCGGAGGAAACCAACGCAGACACGGGGAGAACGAGCAGACTCCACACAGACAGTGACCCAAGTTGGAATCAAACCACTGAGCTACAGTGCTGCTCATTGTGATTGTGGCGTGAATGTGGAGCGAATCGGTGTGGGAGTGGAGCGATTGTGGTGTCATCCCCATCCACACCACCATCACTCCACACCCACTGCGCACTCGCTCCACACCCACTGCGCAGTCGCTCCACACCCACTGTGCACTCGCTCCACACCCACTGCGCAATCGCTCCACACCCACTGCGCACTCGCTCCACACCCACTGCGCACTCGCTCCACACCCACTGTGCACTCGCTCCACACCCACTGTGCACTCGCTCCACACCCACTGCGCACTCGCTCCACACCCACTGCGCAATCGCTCCACATCCACACCACCAACTCCACACCCACTGCGCACTCGCTCCATACCCACTGTGCACTCGCTCCACGCCCACTGCGCACTCGCTCCACACCCACTGCGCACTCGCTCCACACCCACTGTGCACTCGCTCCACACCCACTGCGCAATCGCTCCACACCCACTGCGCACTCGCTCCACACCCACTGCGCACTCGCTCCACGCCCACTGCGCACTCGCTCCACGCCCACTGCGCACTCGCTCCACGCCCACTGCGCACTCGCTCCACGCCCACTGCGTACTCGCTCCACGCCCACTGCGTACTCGCTCCACACGCACTGCGCACTCGCTCCACACCCACTGCGCACTCGCTCCACACCCACTGCGCACTCGCTCCACACCCACTGCGCACTCGCTCCACGCACACTGCGCACTCGCTCCACGTCCACTGCGCACTCGCTCCACGCCCACTGCGCACTCGCTCCACATCCACACCACCAACTCCACACCCACTGCGCACTCGCTCCACATCCACTGCGCACTCGCTCCACACCCACTGCGCACTCGCTCCACACCCACTGCGCACTCGCTCCACACCCACTGAGCACTCACTCCACACCCACTGCCCACTCGCTCCGTACCCACTGCCCACTCGCTCCGTACCCACTGCCCACTCGCTCCGTACCCACTGCCCACTCGCTCCGTACCCACTGCCCACTCGCTCCGTACCCACTGCCCACTCGCACAACATCCACACCACCAACTCCACACCCACTGTGCACTCGCTCCACACCCACTGCGCACTCGCTCCACACCCACTGCGCACTCGCTCCACACCCACTGAGCACTCGCTCCACACCCACTGCGCACTCGCTCCACCCACTGCGCACTCGCTCCACACCCACTGCGCACTCGCTCCACATCCACACCACCAACTCCACACCCACTGCGCACTCGCTCCACATCCACTGCGCACTCGCTCCACACCCACTGCGCACTCGCTCCACACCCACTGCGCACTCGCTCCACACCCACTGCGCACTCGCTCCACACCCACTGCGCACTCGCTCCACACCCACTGCGCACTCGCTCCACACCCACTGCGCACTCGCTCCACACCCACTGCGCACTCGCTCCACACCCCCTGCGCACTCGCTCCACACCCACTGCGCACTCGCTCCACACCCACTGCGCACTCGCTCCACACCCACTGTGCACTCGCTCCACACCCACTGTGCACTCGCTCCACACCCACTGCGCACTCGCTCCACACCCACTGAGCACTCGCTCCACGCCCACTGAGCACTCGCTCCACGCCCACTGCGCACTCGCTCCACGCCCACTGAGCACTCGCTCCACGCCCACTGAGCACTCGCTCCACGCCCACTGCGCACTCGCTCCACATCCACACCACCAACTCCACACCCACTGCGCACTCGCTCCACACCCACTGCGCACTCGCTCCACACCCACTGCGCACTCGCTCCACACCCACTGCGCACTCGCTCCACACCCACTGAGCACTCGCTCCACACCCACTGCGCACTCGCTCCACACCCACTGCGCACTCGCCCCACACCCACTGCGCACTCGCTCCATACCCACTGCGCACTCGCTCCACACCCACTGCGCACTCCCTCCACACCCACTGCGCACTCGCTCCACACCCACTGTGCACTCGCTCCACACCCACTACGCACTCGCTCCACACCCACTGCGCACTCCCTCCACGCCCACTGCGCACTCCCTCCACGCCCACTGCGCACTCGCTCCACACCCACTGCGCACTCGCTCCACACCCACTGCGCACTCGCTCCACACCCACTGCGCACTCGCTCCACACCCACTGAGCACTCGCTCCACACCCACTGCGCACTCGCTCCACCCACTGCGCACTCGCTCCACACCCACTGCGCACTCGCTCCACATCCACACCACCAACTCCACACCCACTGCGCACTCGCTCCACATCCACTGCGCACTCGCTCCACACCCACTGCGCACTCGCTCCACACCCACTGCGCACTCGCTCCACACCCACTGAGCACTCGCTCCACACCCACTGCGCACTCGCTCCACACCCACTGCGCACTCGCTCCACACCCACTGCGCACTCGCTCCACACCCACTGCGCACTCGCTCCACACCCACTGCGCACTCGCTCCACACCCACTGCGCACTCGCTCAACATCCACACCACCAACTCCACGCCCACTGCGCACTCGCTCCACGCCCACTGCGCACTCGCTCCACGCCCACTGCGCACTCGCTCCACGCCCACTGCGCACTCGCTCCACGCCCACTGCGCACTCGCTCCACGCCCACTGCGCACTCGCTCCACGCCCACTGCGCACTCGCTCCACGCCCACTGCGCACTCGCTCCACGCCCACTGCGCACTCGCTCCACGCCCACTGCGCACTCGCTCCACGCCCACTGCGCACTCGCTCCACGCCCACTGCGCACTCGCTCCACGCCCACTGCGCACTCGCTCCACGCCCACTGCGCACTCGCTCCACGCCCACTGCGCACTCGCTCCACGCCCACTGAGCACTCGCTCCACATCCACACCACCAACTCCACACCCACTGCGCACTCGCTCCACACCCACTGCGCACTCGCTCCACGCCCACTGCGCACTCGCTCCACGCCCACTGCGCACTCGCTCCACGCCCACTGCGCACTCGCTCCACGCCCACTGCGTACTCGCTCCACGCCCACTGCGCACTCGCTCCACGCCCACTGCGCACTCGCTCCACGCCCACTGCGCACTCGCTCCACGCCCACTGCGCACTCGCTCCACGCCCACTGCGCACTCGCTCCACGCCCACTGCGCACTCGCTCCACGCCCACTGCGCACTCGCTCCACGCCCACTGCGCACTCGCTCCACGCCCACTGCGCACTGGCTCCACGCCCACTGCGCACTCGCTCCACGCCCACTGCGCACTCGCTCCACGCCCACTGCGCACTCGCTCCACGCCCACTGCGCACTCGCTCCACGCCCACTGCTCACTCGCTCCACGCCCACTGCGCACTCGCTCCACGCCCACTGCGCACTCGCTCCACGCCCACTGCGCACTCGCTCCACGCCCACTGCGCACTCGCTCCACGCCCACTGCGCACTCGCTCCACGCCCACTGCGCACTCGCTCCACGCCCACTCGCTCCACGCCCACTGCGCACTCGCTCCACGCCCACTGCGCATTCGCTCCACGCCCACTGCGCACTCGCTCCACGCCCACTGCGCACTCGCTCCACGCCCACTGCGCACTCGCTCCACGCCCATTGCGCACTCCCTCCACGCCCACTGCGCACTCGCTCCACACCCACTGAGCACTCGCTCCACGCCCACTGCGCACTCGCTCCACGCCCACTGCGCATTCGCTCCACGCCCACTGCGCACTCGCTCCACGCCCACTGCGCACTCGCTCCACGCCCACTGCGCACTCGCTCCACGCCCATTGCGCACTCCGTCCACGCCCACTGCGCACTCGCTCCACACCCACTGAGCACTCGCTCCACACCCACTGCGCACTCGCTCCACGCCCACTGCGCACTCGCTCCACGCCCACTGCGCACTCGCTCCACGCCCACTGCGCACTCGCTCCACGCCCACTGCGCACTCGCTCCACGCCCACTCGCTCCACGCCCACTGCGCACTCGCTCCACGCCCACTGCGCACTCGCTCCACGCCCACTGCGCACTCGCTCCACGCCCACTGCGCACTCCCTCCACGCCCACTGCGCACTCGCTCCACGCCCACTGCGCACTCGCTCCACACCCACTGTGCACTCGCTCCACACCCACTGCGCACTCGCTCCACACCCACTGCGCACTCGCTCCACGCCCACTGCGCACTCGCTCCACGCCCACTGCGCACTCCCTCCACGCCCACTGCGCACTCGCTCCACCCCCAAGCGCACTCGCTCCACACCCACTGTGCACTCCCTCCACGCCCACTGCGCACTCCCTCCACGCCCACTGCGTACTCGCTCCACACCCACTGCGCACTCGCTCCACATCCACACCACCAACTCCACACCCACGGTGCACTCGCTCCACACCCACTGAGCACTCGCTCCACATCCACACCACCAACTCCACACCCACTGCGCACTCGCTCCACACCCACTGCGCACTCGCTCCACGCCCACTGCGCACTCGCTCCACGCCCACTGCGCACTCGCTCCACGCCCACTGCGCACTCCCTCCACGCCCACTGCGCACTCGCTCCACGCCCACTGCGCACTCCCTCCACGCCCACTGTGCACTCGCTCCACGCCCACTGCGCACTCGCTCCACGCCCACTGCGCACTCGCTCCACGCCCACTGCGCACTCGCTCCACGCCCACTGCGCACTCGCTCCACGCCCACTGCGCACTCGCTCCACGCCCACTGCGCCCTCCCTCCACGCCGACACCACCAACTCCACACCGACTGCGCACTCCCTCCACACCCACTGCGCACTCGCTCCACGCCCACTGCGCACTCGCTCCACGCCCACTGCGCACTCGCTCCACGCCCACTGCGCACTCGCTCCACGCCCACTGCGCACTCGCTCCACGCCCACTGCGCACTCGCTCCACGCCCACTGCGCACTCCCTCCACGCCGACACCACCAACTCCACACCGACTGCGCACTCCCTCCACACCCACTGCGCACTCCCTCCACGCCCACTGCGCACTCGCTCCACATCCACACCACCAACTCCACACCCACTGCGCACTCGCTCCACGCCCACTGCGCACTCGCTCCACACCCACTGAGCACTCGCTCCACGCCCACTGAGCACTCGCTCCACACCCACTGCGCACTCGCACCACACCCACTGTGTACTCGCTTCGCACCCACTGCGCACTCGCTCCACACCCACTGCGCACTCGCTCCACACCCACTGCGCACTCGCTCCACACCCACTGCGCACTCGCTCCACACCCACTGCGCACTCGCTCCACACCCACTGTGTACTCGCTTCGCACCCACTGCGCACTCGCTCCACACCCACTGCGCACTCGCTCCACACCCACTGCGCACTCGCTTCGCACCCACTGCGCACTCGCTTCGCACCCACTGCGCACTCGCTCCACACCCACTGCGCACTCGCTCCACACCCACTGCGCACTCGCTCCACACCCACTGTGTACTCGCTTCGCACCCACTGCGCACTCGCTCCACACCCACTGCGCACTCGCTCCACACCCACTGTGTACTCGCTTCGCACCCACTGCGCACTCGCTCCACACCCACTGCGCACTCGCTCCACACCCACTGCGCACTCGCTCCACACCCACTGCGCACTCGCTCCACGCCCACTGCGCACTCGCTCCACGCCCACTGCGCACTCGCTCCACGCCCATTGCGCACTCCCTCCACGCCCACTGCGCACTCGCTCCACACCCACTGAGCACTCGCTCCACATCCACACCACCAACTCCACACCCACTGCGCACTCGCTCCACACCCACTGCGCACTCGCTCCACGCCCACTGCGCACTCGCCTCCACGCCACTGCGCACTCGCTCCACGCCCACTGCGCACTCGCTCCACACCCACTGCGCACTCGCTCCACACCCACTGCGCACTCGCTCCACACCCACTGCGCACTCGCTCCACACCCACTGCGCACTCGCTCCACACCCACTGCGCACTCGCTCCACACCCACTGCGCACTCGCTCCACGCCCACTGCGCACTCGCTCCACACCCACTGCGCACTCGCTCCACACCCACTGCGCACTCGCTCCACACCACTGCGCACTCGCTCCACACCCACTGCGCACTCGCTCCACACCCACTGCGCATTCGCTCCACACCCACTGCGCACTCGCTCCACACCCACTGCGCATTCGCTCCACACCCACTGCGCACTCGCTCCACACCCACTGAGCACTCGCCCCACCCCCACTGCGCAATCGCTCCACGCCCACTGCGCACTCGCTCCACCCCCACTGCGCACTCGCTCCACACCCACTGCGCACTCGCTCCACACCCACTGCGCACTCGCTGCACACCCACTGCGCACTCGCTCCACGCCCACTGCGCACTCGCTCCACGCCCACTGCGCACTCGCTCCACGCCCACTGCGCACTCGCTCCACGCCCACTGCGCACTCGCTCCACGCCCACTGCGTACTCGCTCCACGCCCACTGCGCACTCGCTCCACACCCACTGCGCACTCGCTCCACGCCCACTGCGCATTCGCTCCACGCCCACTGCGCACTCGCTCCACGCCCACTGCGCACTCGCTCCACGCCCACTGCGCACTCGCTCCACGCCCACTGCGCACTCGCTCCACGCCCACTGCGCACTCGCTCCACGCCCACTGCGCACTCGCTCCACGCCCACTCGCTCCACGCCCACTGCGCACTCGCTCCACGCCCACTGCGCATTCGCTCCACGCCCACTGCGCACTCGCTCCACACCCACTGCGCACTCGCTCCACGCCCACTGCGCACTCGCTCCACGCCCACTCGCTCCACGCCCACTGCGCACTCGCTCCACGCCCACTGCGCACTCGCTCCACGCCCACTGCGCACTCCCTCCACGCCCACTGCGCACTCCCTCCACGCCCACTGCGCACTCCCTCCACGCCCACTGCGTACTCACTCCACACCCACTGCGCACTCGCTCAACATCCACACCACCAACTCCACACCCAATGTGCACTCGCTCCACACCCACTGAGCACTCGCTCCACATCCACACCACCAACTCCACACCCACTGCGCACTCGCTCCACACCCACTGAGCACTCGCTCCACATCCACACCACCAACTCCACACCCACTGCGCACTCGCTCCACACCCACAGCGCACTCGCTCCACGCCCACTGCGCACTCGCTCCACGCCCACTGCGCACTCGCTCCACGCCCACTGCGCACTCGCTCCACGCCCACTGCGCACTCGCTCCACGCCCACTGCGCACTCGCTCCACGCTCACTGCGCACTCCCTCCACGCCCACACCACCAACTCCACACCGACTGCGCACTCCCTCCACACCCACTGCGCACTCCCTCCACGCCCACTGCGTACTCGCTCCACACCCACTGCGCACTCGCTCCACATCCACACCACCAACTCCACACCCACTGCGCACTCGCTCCACACCCACTGAGCACTCGCTCCACATCCACACCACCAACTCCACACCCACTGCGCACTCGCTCCACACCCACTGCGCACTCGCACCACACCCACTGTGTACTCGCTTCGCACCCACTGCGCACTCGCTCCACACCCACTGCGCACTCGCTCCACACCCACTGCGCACTCGCTCCACCCCCACTGCGCACTCGCTCCACACCCACTGAGCACTCGCTCCACACCCACTGCGCACTCGCTCCACCCCCACTGCGCACTCGCTCCACACCCACTGCGCACTCGCTCCACACCCACTGCGCACTCGCTCCACACCCACTGCGCACTCGCTCCACACCCCACTGCGCACTCGCTCCACACCACTGCGCACTCGCTCCACGCCCACTGCGCACTCGCTCCACGCCCACTGCGCACTCGCTCCACGCCCATTGCGCACTCCCTCCACGCCCACTGCGCACTCGCTCCACGCCCACTGCGCACTCGCTCCACGCCCACTGCGCACTCGCTCCACGCCCACTGCGCACTCGCTCCACGCCCACTGCGCACTCGCTCCACGCCCACTGCGCACTCCCTCCACGCCCACTGCGCACTCCCTCCACGCCCACTGCGTACTCGCTCCACACCCACTGCGCACTCGCTCCACATCCACACCACCAACTCCACACCCACTGCGCACTCGCTCCACGCCCACTGCGCACTCGCTCCACGCCCACTGCGCACTCGCTCCACGCCCACTGCGCACCTCGCTCCACGCCCACTGCGCACTCGCTCCACGCCCACTGCGCACTCGCTCCACGCCCACTGCGCACTCCCTCCACGCCCACTGCGCACTCGCTCCACGCCCACTGCGCACTCGCTCCACGCCCACTGCGCACTCGCTCCACGCCCACTGCGCACTCGCTCCACGCCCACTGCGCACTCGCTCCACACCCACTGCGCACTCCCTCCACGCCCACACCACCAACTCCACACCGACTGCGCACTCCCTCCACGCCCACTGCGTACTCGCTCCACACCCACTGCGCACTCGCTCCACACCCACTGCGCACTCGCTCCACGCCCACTGCGCACTCGCTCCACATCCACACCACCAACTCCACACCCACTGCGCACTCGCTCCACACCCACTGAGCACTCGCTCCACATCCACACCACCAACTCCACACCCACTGCGCACTCGCTCCACACCCACTGCGCACTCGCTCCACACCCACTGAGCACTCGCTCCACATCCACACCACCAACTCCACACCCACTGCGCACTCGCTCCACGCCCACTGTGTACTCGCTTCGCACCCACTGCGCACTCGCTCCACACCCACTGCGCACTCGCCCCACACCCACTGCGCACTCGCTCCACACCCACTGCGCACTCGCTCCACACCCACTGCGCACTCGCTCCACACCCCACTGCGCACTCGCTCCACACCCACTGAGCACTCGCTCCACACCCACTGCGCACTCGCTCCACACCCACTGCGCACTCGCTCCACACCCACTGCGCACTCGCTCCACACCCACTGCGCACTCGCTCCACACCGACTGCGCACTCGCTCCACACCCACTGCGCACTCGCTCCACACCCACTGCGCCCTCGCTCCACACCCACTGCGCACTCGCTCCACACCCACTGCGCACTCGCTCCACACCCACTGCGCACTCGCTCCACACCCACTGCGCACTCGCTCCACACCCACTGCGCACTCGCTCCACACCCACTGCGCATTCGCTCCACACCCACTGCGCACTCGCTCCACACCCACTGCGCACTCGCTCCACACCCACTGCGCACTCGCTCCACGCCCACTGCGCACTCGCTCCACGCCCACTGCGCACTCGCTCCACACCCACTGTGCACTCGCTCCACGCCCACTGCGCACTCGCTCCACGCCCACTGCGCACTCGCTCCACACCAACTGAGCACTCGCCCCACACCCACTGAGCACTCGCCCCACCCCCACTGCGCAATCGCTCCACGCCCACTGCGCACTCGCTCCACGCCCACTGCGCACTCGCTCCACCCCCACTGCGCACTCGCTCCACCCCCACTGCGCACTCGCTCCACCCCCACTGCGCACTCGCTCCACACCGACTGAGCACTCGCTCCACACCCACTGCGCACTCGCTCCACACCCACTGAGCACTCGCTTCACACCCACTGCGCACTCGCTCCACACCCACTGCGCTCTCGCTCCACACCCACTACGCACTCGCTCCACACCCACTGCGCACTCGCTCCACACCCACTGCGCACTCGCTCCACACCCACTGCGCACTCGCTCCACACCCTCTGCGCACTCGCTCCACACCCACTGAGCACTCGCTCCACACCCACTGCGCACTCGCTCCACGCCCACTGCGCACTCGCTCCACGCCCACTGCGCACTCGCTCCACGCCCACTGCGCACTCGCTCCACACCCACTGCGCACTCGCTCCACACCCACTGCGCACTCGCTCCACACCCTCTGCGCACTCGCTCCACACCCACTGAGCACTCGCTTCACACCCACTGCGCACTCGCTCCACACCCACTGCGCTCTCGCTCCACACCCACTACGCACTCGCTCCACACCCACTGCGCACTCGCTCCACACCCACTGCGCACTCGCTCCACACCCACTGCGCACTCGCTCCACACCCACTGCGCACTCGCTCCACACCCACTGCGCACTCGCTCCACACCCACTGCGCACTCGCTCCACACCCACTGCGCACTCGCTCCACACCCACTGCGCACTCGCTCCACACCCACTGCGCACTCGCCCCACACCCACTGCGCACTCGCTCCATCCCATGGAAGTATTGTGGTGTGGGTGTGGAGCGATGGTGTCGTGGATGTGAAGCGATTGTATTTCAGAAGACATCTGATTGCAGGGTGGACAGGAAGCTTCAGGGAAGTTAATTTCCCCCATCTGGGGCATCTCAGTTCCTAATACCTTGGTTCCACCGACGCTAATGATCCTGTAAACGTTGCGCGTGCTGTCATAGAAGAAGGAGACGGTAACAGCATGCTTGCTCGCCGGGATCCAATTTCGTTTGGTTGCCGGATCAATCTGGAAAACGTGGGCCCGTGCACTGAAAATCGGCTGTTCCCTACAGCAAGAAACCAAGATTCAAACACTGACCAAAAAACAATCAAATCCCACAGACCTCTCAGGATATTACTTTCGCTGAAACTAATTCAACTCCGAACATCAACTTTCCTCATGCTCATGACAATTGCTGGCATCCAGAGAAATCTCATTCTCTTACTGTCACACGGTAGGGTCCCACACACACTGACTCTCACTGGAGTACAGGTTCCCCACACACTGACTCTGACTGGGCTACGGGTTCCACACACACTGACTCTCACTGGAGTACGGATTCCATACACACTGACTCTCACTGGGGTACGGGTTCCACACACACTGACTCTCACTGGGTTACGGGTCCCACACACACTGACTCTCACTGGGTTACGGGTCCCACACACACTGACTCTCACTGGGGTACGGGTCCCACACACACTGACACTCACTGGGGTTCCAGGTTCCACACAGTGACTCTCACTGGGGTACGGGTTCCACACACTGACTCTCACTGGGGTAAGGGTTCCACACGCACTGATTCTCACTGGGGTACGGGTCCCACAAACACCGACTCTCACTGGGATACGGGTCCCAGACACACTGACTCTCACTGGGGTACGGGTCCCACACACACTGACACTCACTGGGGTACTGGTTCCACACAGTGACTCTCACTGGGGTACGGGTTCCACACACTGACTCTCACTGGGGTAAGGGTTCCAGACGCACTGATTCTCACTGGGGTACGGGTCCCACACACACCGACTCTCACTGGGCTACGGGTTCCACACACACTGACTCTCACTGGGGTACGGGTTCCGCACACACTGACTCTCACTGGGCTACGTGTTCCACACACACTGAGTCTCTCTGGGGTACGGGTTCCACACACACCGACTCTCACTGGGGTACGGGTTCCACACAAACTGACTGTTACTGGGGTACATGTTCCACTGGCATTTCCCCCAAATTAAGCACCATCCCTCACCGAGAACTGAGATAGCGATTGAAGAGCATCGCTCAGGTTTAACATTGATGGTTCAGTCAGGGCTAGGTAGGGAAAACACGGATTCTAGTGCTTCTCCTCATTCCATGTTCCTTATTCCTCCCTCGCCCCAGCTCTTTACCCCTCAACAGATACTGGCACAGTACGTTCACAAAGCGCTTTGGGTAATATAGAATATAATGGCACAGTACAGCAGGAGCCCATTCAGCACGGTGGTGCAGTGGTTAGTACGGCTGCTTCACGACGCCGAGGTCCCAGGTTTGATCCCGGCCCTGGGTCACTATCCCCGTGTCTGCGTGGGTCTCACCCCCACATCCCAAAAGATGTGCAGGTTAGGTGGATTGGCCACGCTAAATTGCCCTTTAATTGGAGAAAAAAAATTGGATACTCTAAATTTAGAAAAGAAATATGCCCCAGTTCTTTCAAATAGAAATCCTGTCCGTGCTGCCACTACCCCCAACATCTGTTCTTTCCCTGTGCATCCTTCCTCCAATATTTATCCAATTTCCTTTGGAATGCTAATTTGAAATGGATCCAGCACAATATCAGGGAGGGAGTGCATTCCAAATCCTAACTCCTTTCAAGAAAAAGTTTTTCTTTGTGTATTGCCTCTGGTTTCTTTCGTCAATCAACTTAAATCTGGGCCCTTTGATCATCGATTCTTCAACTATTGGAAACAGTTTCTATTTATTTTGCCCAAACCCTTAATTTTATTTCCCTCCATCAAATCCCCTGAGATTTCTTGGCTGCGGACTAACTCCTGGATATGTGATTAGAATTGATAGGTGCTTGATGGCCAGCGCAGACAGGATGGGCAAAAGGGCCTGTTTCTGTGCTGTGTGGCTCTATGGCTCCAAAGAGATCAGTCCCAGCTTCTCCTCGAGGGGAGTGTGAGAGGAGGATCCTAGGACAGGCGGCACCTAAAAGGGAGTGCAAGCAGAAGACCCCCTGGGACAGGCAGCGAGCAGTACCTAGAAGAGTGTGTTAGTGGAGGACCTTGGGACAGGCAGCGAGCAGTAACTAGAGGAGTGTGTGAAGAGGACGAACCTGGGACAGGCAATCAGCAGCCCCTAGACGGGAGTGTTAGTGGAGGACCCTGGGACAGGCAGCACCTAGAGGGGAGTGCAAGCAGAAGACTCTGGAGCAGGCAGTGAGCAGCACCTAGAGGAGAGTGTTAGTGGAGGACCCTTGGATAGGCAGCATCTTGAGGGTAGTGTGAGCAGGAGACCCTGGGACAGGCAGTGAGCAATACCTAGAGGAGGATGTTAGTGGAGGACATCAAGCCAGGCTGTCAGCGGCACCTTGCACCTAACATCACAAGAGAAACGCAAGTTCATTGGCTGGTGAGAAACTGCTGTTAGGGAGAGTCATCAAGCTGCTGACAATTAGAAAAACACATTATTTTTAAGAGAAAGGGCTACTTACAGTTAAGAAAGAGACATAAGCAATGGGGAAATAAAGTTAAGTTGAGGCCAAGGAAAATAAAGCTGCACATGTAAGCCAAAATAAATTAAAATTAACGTAAGGAAGGTAAATTGAAGCCATGGCAGGACAGCTCTGTCGTGTGCTTTGTAGTATGTGGGATGCTCCTGGTATCCAAAACGACCACATGTGCTGTAGACTTTGGCGCTCAAGCGGCGGCTAGTGTCACTATCGCATCCGTGAGGCCGAGACCTACGTGAATAATGTATTGAGAGAGATGGTCACACCACAGCTTGTGAGCCTGGAGGTAGAAAGGGAATGGATGACCACCAGGTAATCCATGAAAAGTGGCAATTAGCGCAAGAGTCCCCTGGGTCCTGCTCACCAATCGGTTTTATGCTTCGTACACCGGGAGGGCGTGGCTCCTCAGAGGAGTGCAATCAGAGCCAGGTTTGTGGCATCACAGGCAGCTCTGCTGTAGGAGGAGAGAAAGAAGCTTGGAAGAGCAGTAGTGATTGGGGATTCGTCGTTGAGGGGAACAGACAGGTGCTTCTGTGGCCACAGACCTGACTCCAGGGTGGTACTTTTCCTCCCTGGTGTCAGAGCCATTGATACCAATGACTTAGGTAGGAAGTGGGATGTGGTCCTGAAAGCAGACATTAGGGAGCTAAGAAGGAGATTGAAAAACAGAACCTCCAAAGCAGTAATCTCTGGATTACTCCCAGTCCCATGTGCAAGCGAATATAGAAACAGGAGAATAGAGCGATTGAACATGTGGCTGAAAGCCAGTGTAGGAGGGAGGGCAGCAGATTTCTGAGTCATTGGGACTGGTTGTGGGGAAGGTGGAATCTGTACAAGCCAGACAGTCTACACCTGAACAGGACTAGGATGAATATCCTAGCAAGGAGCATAGAGTCAACACTCTCCTTTGCAACAGATGATTCAGAGTCTACCTTGGGTAAGGGAGAAGTGCAAGGAGAGGGAACCCCCCCCCCCCCCCCCCCCCCGCAACCACCACCACCCCCAATCCTGTTCAACGTATATACAAATGATCTGTCAAAAAACACATCCCACAAGTTCATCTATGCAGATTACATCTGTTGTGCCACCCAAGCCCCATCCTTCTGTGCTCTGGCCCAGATCTTTAACAAAGGTGTTACAAAGTTGAGACATGACTGCAGACATGAAAACCAATGTTAAATCTCTCTCAAACCATTTCCTGTGTACTCCACCGCCACAAGGCCGGTCCTAGAAAGAAAAATTGCATGTCTACATGGGTGACCAGAGCCCAAGCATGATCCCAACTCAACATAATTGGAAGTGATTCTGCTCGGATTCTCCTTCCAGGAATGTTCGAAGCAAACAGCAGTACAGTTAAAAACCAGAAACAATCTACTAACTAAACTTGCTAGATCTATGTGGGGTCCTGCTGCTACCACAGCACTGCAGAACCTCTGTACTTGCCCTCTTACAGAGTACTGCAGCAGAGTACTGTGCATCAGTCATCACACACGTATCTTTTTGACATTCAGTTGAATGCAATAATGCATATAATAACTGGAATTCTCCACTCAACTCCCCTCCCCTGGCCTCCTGTTTGTAAACATCACTCCGTCACACATCTGCCGACTATCAAAAACCACCCGTCCATGATGACCTGTTCAACCTACCTACTGCCCACCTTCCAACTCAGCGCCCCATGTGGAGCACCGTTCCTGAGCAAGGTCTACCAGCAAACATCATTTGATCGAGGAATGGGATACGCGGGAAGTCACTAACAAGTTCCTTGTGACAAACCCTATCTGTCGAATGGCTGTCTTTTTTTAAATTTAGAGTACCCAATTCATTTTTTCCAATTAAGGGGCAATTTAGCGTGGCCAATCCACCTACCCTTCACATCTTTGGGTTGTGGGGGCGAAACCCACGCAAACACGAGGAGAATGTGCAAACTCCACACGGACAGTGACCCAGAGCCGGGATCGACCCTGGGACCTCGGTGCCGTGAGGCAGCAATGCTAACCACTGCGCCACCGTGCTGCCCTTCGAATGGCTGTCTTTGAACTGCCACAGCGATAGTGGTCCTTGCCAAACAGGTTCAGGTCAGGGCACTTATGCAGCCAACCTCCGTACAAACCCCCTTGTGTACTTGTGGAGAGACATCAGCAATGCTGCACCTTACCGACAGACTAGGTGGCGGGTAATCACCTACGAGAAGACTACCGCTGGGGAATTTGCATTCACTAACTAAAAAAATCTGACCCTCCTCCTATCCAGAAGCCTCAGTTTTGTTAACCAGCTTTTTACGTGGTGTGGTGAATCACAATCCTAGTAATTCACACTGTGTTATATTGTATGTGTTGTGTCTCTGTAAGCTCGGTATACGAGCAGTTGCGCGGCTCTGCCCATAGGGGGAGATGAGGAGTTTGTACTGGGCTCCGCCCATGGTTCCGCCCATGGCTCCTCCCACTAACTGGAAGTATAAAGATCTGCAGTTGAGAGCCTGCTGCTAGTTCATCTCGTCGCAGGTAGGCTCAGTTGTAAGACTATTAAAACCACTGTTCACTTCCAACCACGTGTCCTGTGAATTGATGGTCACATCACGTGGTAGTTTGTCAAAGAATTTCTTAAAATCCATATGGACAACATCCATTTAATTCTCATCAAAAATTTGATTAGTCAAGTACGATCAGCCTTTTACAAATTTGTGCTGGCTCACCTTCATTAATCTAAAGCTCTCCAACAGTCTGTTGATTTTTATTCCCTGACTATTGTTTCCAAAACCTTACCCAACAAACATGTTGTTAAACTGACCAGTCTGTAGCTACTCAGACTGTCCTGACACCATTTCTTGAATAAGGCTGTCACAATTGCCTCTCTCCAATCCTAAGGAATATTCTGCTATCCCCACCCTACTCCTTTAGCAACCTGGGATGCGAGCTAGATCAGGCGACTCATCTACTCAAAGTATAGCCAGCTTTTCAGTATATCCTGCCTATTAATTTTCACTCCATCCATTAACCTTCACCATCTCCACTTCCATCGATATTATGCAGCCTCTTCCTGAGTAAACACTGATACAAGGTACTCATTAAGTATGCTAGCCAAGCCCTATGTCTCTAAGCATATATCAACTTCATTGTCCTGAAAAGGACCCACTCCAACTCTTACTATTTACATGCTGATAGAAGATTTTATTTGTTTACTATTTTGTCATATTCTCTCTTTTCTCGTTTTTTGTTCCTCTTCACTTCCCCTTAATCTATTGTATTTGGCCCGATTCTTGCTTGAAAATTTAATCTGGCATGCATCATACACCTATATCCACTTTCCACATCACCCAAGCAGTCCTGGCTTTAGCTCCTCTACCTTTCCTCTTGTTGAAACATACCTAGCTTGTAACTGAAACATCTCCTCCTCAAGGATCACCCATTGGACAGGGGGGAGGTGGGGGCCTCGATGGGGTCCCCGATACGGGGGAACCACCGGTTTGTTCCGGGGAGAATTGATGGCGGGTTCCTGAGTTGGCACAGGGCAGGTGTCAGGAGACTGGGGGACCTGTTCATAGATGGGAAGTTTGCGAGCCTGGGTGAGCTGGAAGGGAAGTTCAGGCTCCCCCCGGGGAACACCTTTAGGTACATGCAAATAAGGGCGTTTGTCAGGCGGCAGGTGGCGGGGTTCCCCCTACTGCCGCCGCGTGGGGTCCAGGACAGGGTGCTCTCGGGGGTATGGGTTGGAGAGGGGAGGATCTCGGAAGTGTACCAGGTGATGCAGGAGGTAGACGAGGCCTCGGTGGAGGAGCTGAAAGATAAATAGGAGGAGGAGCTGGGTGAGGAGATTGAGGAGGGGATGTGGGCGGATGCCCTAGAAAGGGTGAACTCCTCCTCTTCGTGTGCGAGGCTTAGCCTCATACAGTTTAAGGTACTGCATAGGGCTCATATGACCGGGACAAGGATGAGCCAGTTTTTTGGGACCGAGGACAGGTGTATTAGGTGCTCAGGGAGCCCAGCAAACCATGTCCACATGTTCAGGGCATGCCCAGCGCTGGGGGAATTTTGGAAGGGTGTAGCAAGGACGGTATCGAGGGTGGTAGGATCCAGGGTCAATCCAGGCTGGGGACTCGCAATATTTGGGGTTGCAGTGGAGCCGGGAATGCAGGAGGCGAAAGAGGCCGGTGTTCTGGCCTTTGCGTCCCTAGTAGCCCGGCGGAGGATTCTTCTTCAGTGGAAGGATGCAAGGCCCCCAAGCGTGGAGGCCTGGGTCAACGATATGGCGGGGTTTATTAAATTGGAGAGGGTGAAATTTGCCCTAAGGGGGTCAGTGCAGGGGTTTTTCAGGAGATGGCAACCATTCCTAGATCTACTGGCAGAACGGTAAAAACAAAAGGTCAGCAGCACCGGGCCGGGGGGGGGGGGGGGGGGGGGGGGGGGGTTTGTCTCTTTGTTTTTGTTTTGGGTTGAATATCTGTCTTTTGCCAATGACGGGCGTTAATTTATTGTTTCTCTTTTGTATTTACGACGGGGGGTTCTGTTTTATTTTGTTCTTAGAATTTTCTGTTATTGTTTTCTTTTTTGTGAAAATGTGAAAATTTTAATAAAAATTATTTTTTTTTAAAAGATCACCCATTGTTCCGTTACAGCTTTTCTTGACAGTCTTTTGTTCTATTTTACCTTGGCAAGATTGCTTCTCATCCTTCTGAAATTAGCCCTTTTCAAATCTACTTTAGATTGTTACCTGCCCTTCCCCATTATTAATCTAATTCTAAACCTTATGATGTGACGATCACATTTAGTTAAGTTTACCCTCTCAGATACCTGGCCCATTTGGCATAATGTCCAAAGGCGTTTTCCTGTACACATCTCAGAAATTCCTCCCCTCCTTTTCCTTTGCCCCAATGTTATTCCAATCGATATTTGGTAATGAAAGTCTCCCTGTATCACCACACAATGGGGATTTGCTCTCTGTGAGATTTGCTCCTCTATCCCTCTTTCACTATTTGGAGGTCTATAAAATACCCCCAGAAGTGAAGCAGCAGGAGCACCTCAGGGCAGTGCCCAAGGCACAACCATCTTCAGCTGCTTCATTAATAACCTTCCTTCTATCACAAGGTTAGAAGTGGGTATGTTCATTGCTCAATGTCCAGCTCAATGTTCAGCACCATTCACAACTCCTCAGATACGGAAGCAGTCCGTGTCCAAATGCACCGAGACCTGGATAACATTCAAGCTTGAGCTGACAAGTGGCAAGTTACATTCTCACCACACAAGTGCCAGGCAATGGCCACCTCCAACAAGAGAGAATCTAACCATCCCCCCTTGACATTCAATGGCACTAACATGGCTGAATCCCCCATTACCAACATGTTGGGCATTACCATTGATCAGAAACTGAACAGGGTCAACTTTATAAATACTGTGGCTACAAGAGCAGGTCCTGCGTCAAGCATCTCACCTCCTGACTTCTCAAAGTCTATCATACAATCATAGAATTTACAGTGCAGGAGGCCGCCACTTGGCCCATCGAGCCTGCACCGGCCTTACAAAGAGCACCCTACTGAAGCCCACGTATCTACCCTATGCCTGTAACCCAGCAACCCCCACTTAACATGTTTTGGATACTAAGGGCAATTTATCATGGCCAGTCCACCTAACCTGCACATCTTTGGACTGTGGGAGGAAACCGGAGCACCCGGAGGAAACCCACGCAGACACAGGGAGAACGTGCAGACTCCGCAGAGACAGTGACCCAGCCGGGAATCGAACCTGGGACCCTGGGGCTGTGAAGCAACTGTGCTAACCACTATACTACCATGCTGCCTCGACCATATACAAGGCATAAGTCACGAGTGTGATGGAATACTCCCCACTTGGCTGGATGGGTGCAGCTCGAGCAACACTCAAGAAGCTCGACACCATCCAGGACAAAGCAGCTTATCCATTTTGAATGTTGTTACAGCCTGAAGGATATTGAGCATCTTACTCTTAGCAACAGATCTGTCTGGAAGGAAATTTATTTTTCAATGTAACCTTTATTTACATACTTAACTAAGTAAGGATGACACCGTATCAGGACTGAGCCACTTCTCCGCTCTCAGATTCTCCTCATTCTCTTCTGTGTGAAATCATTATTGCAGAGTTCCTTATGCACATGCCCATTAGCTGTTGTTAGAGAAGTCTTAGAGTTAACCCATTATTCTCCACCATCCACCACATTAAACACCCAATTCCCCCCACCACTGCATACCACATACAAAATGTAACCTTTATTTACATTAGGGGCTGGTTTAGCACAGGGCTAAATCACTGGCTTTGAAAGCAGACCAAGGCAGGCTAGCAGCAGGGTTCAATTCCGTACCAGCCTCCCCGAACAGGCGCCGGAATGTGGCGACTAGGGGCTTTTCACAGTAACTTCATTTGAAGCTTCCTTGTGACAATAAGCGATTTTAATTTTTTTCATTTCAAAGCAAAGAAAGTAGATCATAGGCTGCTTTACTCTTTGAGAAAGAGCTAACAGGTGGTTATTTAACCTGAAGGTCACCACACCTTAGGCGAGGGGCAAGGTTGAGAAGGCATGGCCTGATAAAAACAGGCTCACAACTGTTGTGAATGAGATCCAATCTTCCCTCTCCCACAACGGCCCCTCACACACCCTCTCCCACACTGGCCCCTCGCACTCTCCCTCACACTCCCCCTCACATAACTGCCCCTCGCAATCCCCCTCCCACACCCACAACAGCCCCTCACACTCCCTCCCACACACTCCCCCTCCCACGACAGCCCTCACACTCCCCCTCCCAAAACAGCCCCTCACACTCCCTCCCACAACAGTCTCTCTCTCTCTCTCTCTCTCTCCCTCCTACAACCCCCCCCCCCCCCCCTCTCTCTCTCTCTCCACCTCTCACAATGGCCCTTGGAGAGGAAATCAGCCAGGAATCCTGCTCCTGGTCACTGTCCAGGGACCCCTGGGTTAGAGAGAGGGGGCAATCAGCCAGGATTCCTGCTCCTGATCACTGTCCAGGAACCCCTGGATTAGCGAGAGGGGGAAATCAGCAGGATTCCTGCTCCTGATCACTGTCCAGGGACCCCTGGGTTAGAGAGAGGGGAAATCAGCCAGGATTGCTGCTCCTGATCACTGTCCAGGGACCCCTGGGTTAGAGGGGGAAATCAGCCAGGATTGCTGCTCCTGATCACTGTCCAGGGACCCCTGGGTTGGAGAGAGGGGAAATCAGCCAGGATTGCTGCTCCTGATCACTGTCCAGGGACCCCTGGGTTAGAGGGGGAAATCAGCCAGGATTGCTGCTCCTGATCACTGTCCAGGGACCCCTGGGTTGGAGAGAGGGGAAATCAGCCAGGATTGCTGCTCCTGATCACTGTCCAGGGACCCCTGGGTTAGAGAGAGGGGAAATCAGCCAGGATTGCTGCTCCTGATCACTGTCCAGGGACCCCTGGGTTAGAGAGAGGGGAAATCAGCCAGGATTGCTGCTCCTGATCACTGTCCAGGGACCCCTGGGTTAGAGGGGGAAATCAGCCAGGATTGCTGCTCCTGATCACTGTCCAGGGACCCCTGGGTTGGAGAGAGGGGAAATCAGCCAGGATTGCTGCTCCTGATCATTGTCCAGGGACCCCTGCGTTAGAGAGACGGGAAATCAGCCAGGATTCCTGCTCTGTGATTTCTCAAAGCCACAATTATAAAAAGCCAAGCAGAAATGAGAAGCTGTTGTCCTGGTTTCTAATCCCCAACTGGGCTGAGTGTCTTGTGACATTCAGAAGTCACGTGTGTAAAGATCTGTGTTAAACAGAAACATTATTTGTTTCAGTGACAGACAGGAAAGGAAGAATACAAAGCACAGATCTTCACAGGGCACCGATACACTCATTCAGGATAAATGCTCAGTCTGAGGCACGGCAGCAGAATGAAAACGAGAACGTGATAATGGACAATTGGGTGCAAGATGGACGTGAAGAGGCAGAGAATGAGGCAGAGCGGGAGAGGGGGCAGCAATACACGAGTGCACGAAAGGTGCAGGAGGGGACAAGTACACAAAGGGAGGCAAGAGGGACAGAAATAGAGATAAAGAAACAGATATAAAGTGTCTGAAAGGCTGAGGGACAAGAATCAGGAACAAAATGAGAGGCTGGGAGGCATAGAGAACTTTGATCAAGAGAGCCTGCTGTTTCTGACAGAGGGAGTGTTGAGGATATATTTTGTCATTTGCCCATTGTGCGCAGCTCATCCTACAAAAGGGATTAAAATTATATCCTTTGTGCCTGAGATTAAATGGATATTGTTGTTTGCAATTCCTGTCCTGAGTGACTATGCAAACCCCTCACATTCTCCAACACCATCCACTTGGAAAGAATATTAGATTCACAGACACTCCCCTCCAGTATATTCATACTGATGGCTGTGTGGATTTCACAGACTCTCATTACCTACCCTCCAGAAAACTCATCACCGATCACCGCCCAAGATTAGAGATGGATTATCTCTGTAACTGAAATAGGCCAAAGGCAGGAACCTATATTGCATCAATGAATTCAAGAGAGGGGAAATCAGACAGGTTCCTGCTCCTGATCACTGTCCAGGGACCTCTGGGTTGGAGAGAGGGAGTAGAAATCAGCCAGCTTTCCTGCACCTGATCACTGTCCAGTTACCTCTGGGTTAGATAAAGATGGGGAAATCAGAAAGGGTTCCTGTTCCTGATCACTGTCCAGTAACCCCTGGGCTAGAGAGAGAGGGGGAAATTGGCCAGGGTTCCTGCTCCTGATCACTGTCCAGTAACCCCTGGGTGAAATAGAGATGGGGAAATCATAAAGGGTTTCTGTTTCTGATCATTGTTAAGTAACCCCTCGGTTAGATAGAGAGGTGGAAATCGGTCAGGATTTTGGGTGGCATGGTAGCACAGTGGTTAGCACTGTTGCGTCACGGCGCCAGGGTCCCAGGTTCGATTCTCAGCTTGGATCACTGTCTGTGTGGAGTCTGCACGTTCTCCCCTTGTCTGCATCTCCAGGTGCTCCGGTTTCCTCCCACAAGTCCCGAAAGACACGCTTATTACGTAATTTGGATATTCTGAAGTCTCTGTGTACCGAACAGACGCCGGAACCTGGCGACTAGGGGCTTTTCACAGTAACTTCACTGCAATGTTAATGTAAGCCTATTGTGACAATAAAGATCACTGTCCAGTAACCCCTGTGTTAAGAGAGAGAAGGAGAATCAGCCAGGATTCCTGCTCCAGATCACTCTCCAGTAACCCCTGGGTTAGAGAGAGGGGGGAAATCAGCTAGGGTTCCTGCTCCAGATCACTGTCCATTAACCCCTGGGTTAGAGAGAGTGGGAGAATCAGCCAGGATTCCTGCTCCAGATCACTGTCCAGTAACCCCTGGGTTAGAGAGAGAGGTGGAAATCGGCCAGGATTCCTGCTCCTGATCACTGCCCAGTAACGCCCGAGTTAGATAGAGGGGGATTGTCCAGAATTCCTGCTACAGATCACTGTCCAGTAACCCCTGGGTTAGATCGGGAGGGGGATTGTCCAGAATTCCTGCTCCAGATCACTGTCCAGTAACCCCTGGGTTAGAGAGAGAGGGGAAATCAGCCAGGGTTCCTGCTCCTGATCACTGTAAAATAACCCCTGGGTTAGAGAGAGAGGGAGAATCAGCTAGGATTCCTGCTCCTGATCACTGTCCAGTAACCCCTGGGTTAGAGAGAGAGGGAGAATCAGCCAGGATTCCTGCTCCTGATCACTGTCCAGTAACCCCTGGGTTAGAGAGAGAGGAGAAACCAGCCAGAGTTCCTGCTCCTGATCACTGTCCAGTAACCCTTGGGTTAGATAGAGAGGCAGAAATCGGCCAGGATTCCTGATCACTGTCCAGTAACCCTTGGGTTAGATAGAGAGGGAGAAATCGGCCAGGATTCCTGATCACTGTCCAGTAACCCTTGGGTTTGATAGAGAGGGAGAAATCGGCCAGGATTCCTGATCACTGTCCAGTAACCCCTGGGTTAGATAGAGAGGGGGATTATCCAGAATTCCTGCTCCTGATCACTGTCTAGTAACGCCAGAGTTAGATAGAGAGGGGTAATCGACCAGGATTCCTGCTCCAGATCACTGTCCAGTAACCCTTGGGTTAGGTTGAGAGGGGGTTGGCCAGGGTTCCTGGTTTTGATTAGGGCTGCCAGCTGTGATTAAGTGTATTCCTAGAGATTTTATTACATGACTTGCCCTCACACTCTAGCCATTAGTCGACTAACTCATCCATCCCCGTGATGTACGGCCTTCCTATGCCAACTGAAAAGCAAAAAACTCATTACCCAATTGGGTGATACTTGGCTGTCAGCGAAACAGACATTTTTAAAAATCCAGTTTCAATATTTTTATATCTGATAAAATTCACTTTCTTTTTATAACCGAATTGCTGAAAACCTCCTTGTACCTGGTCCCGTGCTTGGTGCACGCTCCTTCTTCTATACATTCGCTTCAAGCCATACTCCCATGTTCTCCAGGAGAGGTCATGAGTCATGTCATTATGCTCCATGGGTTAAACAAATCCTAAACGCTTTATCAACCATTCAGTGTTTACTCTGTGCCACAGATCTCCTCTATTGCACAGCTTTGATCATAATGAACCCTTCTCTGACTAATCATATTTGCTATGTCTCGCCTGGATACTGTATTAGCAACAAATCCTAATATTAATTGCCATTCGCCTACTTTTTGTGTCTCTCAGCAGCACCTAATGCGCTGTCCTTTCCTCTTTCTGCTCTCCCAAAGAGCCTTCAACTTACAACCCTCTCACTCTGAGAAATTAACCCAACCTCATGTCAACCTCTCTTCCTGTACCAACAGATCCACTCACCTGATGAAGGAGCTACGCTCCGAAAGCTAATGATTCTAAACAAACCTGTTGGACTTTAAGCTGGTGTTTTAAGACTTCTTACTGTGCCCACCCAAGACCAATGCCAGCATCTCCACATCATAACAAATCCAGAGTCATATAGTTATTTACTGGACAGAGGGAGGCTATTCGTCCAATCGAGTCTATGCTGGCTCTCTGAACAGCAATCCAGTCAGTCCCAACACCCCACTCTATCCCCAGACTCCTGCAAGATAATTTCCCTGAAGAGCCCATCTAATTTCCTTTTAAATTATTCATCGTCTCCACTCCCACCATTCTCATAGGCAGTGAGTTCCAGATAATTACTACTGGTTGTGTAAAAAGGCTCTTCCTCACTTTCCCCCTGCATCTCTCACCCAGAACCTTTAGAACTGTGACCTTCAGCCTATATTGCCTTCACCTATCCCTTCTACCAAGATGTACGAGGGGCATAAATAGTGCATTTGGAAGGAACTTTTCCCCTTAGCGGAGGGGGTCAACAACCAGGGGCCATAGATTTACGGTAAGGAGCAGGAGGTTTGGAGGGGATTTGAGGAAAAGCATTTTCACCCAGATGGTGGTGGGAATCTGGAACTCACTGGCCAAGAAGGTGTTAGAGGCAGGGACCCGCACAACATTTAAGAAGCATTTAGATAATCACTTGAAATGCCGCAGCATGCAAGGCTACGGACCAAGTGCTGGGAAATGGGATTGAGTAGATAGGTGCTTGATGGCCAACGCAGACACGATGGGTCAAGGGCCTCTTTCCATGCTGTAAAAACTCTACGACTCTATGTATCACCTCACACCTCATTCCATCTGCCACTTGTCAGTCCTTTCTGCTGGTCCATCTATGTCCTGTTATGGTCGATTTTTATCATCCTCGCTGATTGCCACTCCTGAAGAATTTGGTATCATCAGTAAATTTATCAGTTTTAAGGAACACCACTGTCTACCATCCTCCACTATGGAAAAACAACCATGTATCACCAGTCACTGTTTTGTGCCCCATCTCCAGCTCAGTGCATTTGCTTCAAAAATGACTCACTTTGTTAAAAAAGCAAACCACTCATTTCTTATTGGAACCCATAACAGAAAAATATTTTCCAATTGCCGCACTCTGACTGAACAACTATTCAACTCAGCGGTTATATCTATTTCACAACTGTCCGTGTGGAGTTTGCACATTCTCCCTGTGTTTGCGTGGGTTTCGCCCCCACAACCCAAAGACGTGCAGAGTAGGTAGATTGGCCACGCTAAATTGCCCCTTAATTGGAAAAAAACCATTGGGTACACTAAATTTTATTTAAAAAAGAAAGAAAAAATATATCTATTTCACAATTAGACTGTCAGCAGAATAATATAATAATAATAATTGTGTCACAAGTAGGCTTACATTAACACTGCAATGAAGTTACTGTACTGTATTCCACATCAATTGGTACATTATTAAAATTAGACAGATTCGTGGATAATTCACACGCTAAATATAATACTATAATACAGCCACTGAAGTTATATAGCATTATTGTTAAAATTACAGCCCAAACTACTATGTAATCAGATAAAAATTGATCTAAGTGATGGAAAGAATGAGGAGGAAGACTGGCTAAAATATATTGAAGTGGTTTTTAAGAAGGAACTTTAAGGAGAGAAGATTGCGAGGTGGTGAGGCTCAGGGAGGGAATTCCAAGCCCAACCAGACGGTTAAATACATGGTCGCCAATGGTGGAGAGATTAAACCAGAGGGTGGTGTGCAGGAGGCCAGAAACAGAGCAGTGCAGAGATCTTGGCTACAGAGTGAGGCGATGAAGACATTTAAACACAAGAATGAGAATTTGAAATTGGAGGAATTGTCGGACTGGGAGCCTGAGTATTTTCAGTCAGACATGGTGTAAAGACGATATGTAAAAACACTTCTGAAAAGGCTGAACCCATTTCAGGTGCTCAAATCTAATGATCCTTTGCTTTTTTTAAAACTTTTTCACCCTGTAGGAATTGGTTTCTGCTCTACTACAGGGAAGGAGGTGAGCTGTTGCTAAGTATCCGGTAAGTGGTCAAGAGAATTTGTGATAGGATTAATAAATATTTCAAAGAAAATAAATAATTGAATAAAATAATTAAGTAATTAAAGCTCATGAGTATGGCAGGATAGATGATGTGCCATGGCTGCAGCATATGGGAGCTCATTGATACCAGTGTTGTCCAGGGCAAGCAAGTCTGAGGAGCTTCGGCTCAGGAACCGGAGGCTGAGCTGCGCACAAATCAGGGAGGGCGAGAGTTACCTGAACACTTTGTGTCAGGAGGGGCAGGTCACACCCCTTGGAGTGGGGTCTTCTGGTTTGGAGAGCGGTCATGGACAGGAGGTGTGACTGCAGCTGAGGCAAGTAAGATGACCCAGAGGGCAGGAGTGTCCGCCTCTACAATTGTCCAAAAGTGTGAGGTTCTTTCAGCTTGTTTGGATGAAAGTGGGGGCTGCAAGGTGGATGTGCTGACTGACCATGGCACGGTGGTACAGGAAGCCAGTTAAGTGGGGGGGAATCAAATAAGAATGTAGTGTTAGTAGGGGACAGAATAGTGAGGGAGATTGACACTGTTCTCTGTAGCAAGGAGCAAGAGTCCAGATGGCTGTGTTGCCTGCCTGGTGCCAGGGTTCGGAACATCTACTCAGGGATGAACAGGAACTTGCAGTGGAAAGAGGAGGATTGAGTGGTCATGATCCACGTAGGTACCAAACACATAGGCAGGATGAGGAAGAAGGTTCTGCATAGTCAAGTATGAGGAGCTAGGCACCATATTAAGAAGCAGCACCTCAAAGGCAATAATTTCTGGATATTTACCTGAGCCACCTGCAAATCGGCATAGATCAAATCAGATGAGGGAAATTAACGCGTGGCTCAAAGACTGGTGTGGGAGAAATGGGTTCCGGTTCATGGAACACTGGCACCAGGACTGGGAAAAGTAGGATCTGTACCAATGGGGTGGCCGACACTGTGGTGATATGCATCACTGGAGATACACAAGGGGTTAATGTAAGTACACGTAGACTAGCTAGACACTAGAGGGAGCACCAGAGACATGACACACAGACAATCAACCAATAGGTCAGTAAGATAGGACACGACCAATGGGCATTCACGATACACACAGAGGTGACACTACTACAGGGGGGCATTACACCAACCCATATATAAAGGACACAGCACACATGATCTTCCTCTTTCCAGTGGAGACACTCAGTGAGTACAGACACAGGGTTGATTGAACATCACACCCACTACGTGGATTGGAGCAGACTGGTTCGTCAGTCTGAGTAGCTATAGAAGGATTAACAGTAGAGGCGAATCCGAATAGGAGAATTGTAAATAGTTCAATAAACGTGTTGAAGTTATCTCCACGTCTGAACCTTCCTTTGTCAGAGTGAACATCAAGGAAGCAGCTTATGCTACGCCAAGAGCATAACAAGACAGACACCTGAAACATGCTGGGGCTGATGTTCTAGTGATCCGCATAACTCGCGAAATAGAGAGAGTTTTAAATTGAATAGTGGAGGCAGGGATCAAATTTGGGAAGATTTGATAAACTAAAGAGTAGAGACAATGCAAGAGAGAAAGGTGCTAATCTGGGAAATGATAAAATGGACCCCGACAGGAAGGGACAGAGAGAACAAATCTAAGAGTAAATCACAGTAATCGCTTATCAGCAGATAAGGTTAGATGCTACAAAGATAAGGACAAAAGGACAAAACTAAAGGCTTTGTATCTAAACATACACCGCATTTGAAACAAAAACAATAAACTGATAGTGATAGCCATTACAAAGACATGGCTACAGAATGACATAGACCTGAATATTGAAGGATATGTGACATTCAGGAAGGGCAGGAAAGAACAGGTGACTGTTAATTAATGATGGTGTTAGCACATTAGAGAGAGAGAGACAACCGAGATTCAGGAAACCAGGATGTGGAAACAGTTTGGGTTGAGATGGGAAATAATAAAGGCAAGAAGAGACACTTGTGCGAGCCCCCCAATTGTAACAACATGGTAGGACAGAGGATATAAAGAGATAATGGGAAAGAAAGAGAGAAAGCGGGAAAAACTTAACAGGCTTGGTCCACTCCATCGTGACACCCAACTCCCCATCCCTTTCCTCTGGCACCTTCCCTTTAAATTACAGAAGGTGCAACACCTGCCTCTTTACCTCCTCACCGTTCGAGGCCCCAAACACTCCTTTCAAGTGAAGCAATGTTTCACTTGCACTTCCTTCAATTTGGTTTATTATATTCGCTGCTCCTAAAGGGGTCTCCTCTACACTGAGGACACTAAACACAGACTGGGTGACCACTGTGCGGAACACCTTCGCTCAGTCCATAAGCATGACCCCCAACCCACCTGTCACTTGCCATTTTAACTCAGCACCTTGCTTTCATGCCCACATGTCCGGCCGTGGCCTGCTGCATCTCATCTTCCGTTTGGGCACATTACAGCCCTCAGGGCTTAACACCGAGTTCAGCAACTTTAGACTGTGACCTTTCTCCTCCATAGAACATAGAACATAGAACAGTACAGCACAGAACAGGCCCTTCGGCCCTCAATGTTGTGCCGAGCCATGATCACCCTACTCAAACCACGTATCCACCCTATACCCGTAACCCAACAACCCCCCCCCCCCCCCCCCCCCTTAACCTTACTTTTTATTAGGACACTACGGGCAATTTAGCATGGCCAATCCACCTAACCCGCACATTTTTGGACTGTGGGAGGAAACCGGAGCACCCGGAGGAAACCCACGCACACAGGGGGAGGACGTGCAGACTTCACACAGACAGTGACCCAGCCGGGAATCGAACCTGGGACCCTGGAGCTGTGAAGCATTTATGCTAACCACCATGCTACCCTGCTGCCCCACTTTTTAAAATATCCCACATGTTTTTGTCACAGTGCAAATCCTTCCCCCTCCCCCACACCTTATCATCGTTCTCTTGTCCCCAAGATTGCTACATTTCTGTTGCAATCTCTTCCAGCTACAGTATAGGATCTAACAGATTCTCCCTCTCTCTCAATTCGGATGGAGAACAGTCTCGAAATGCTAACTCGGTTTTCTCTCCCTACAGATGCTGACAGGCCTGCTGAGTTTTCCGAGCAGTCTCCGTTTATTTCAGATTCCAGCATCCGCGGTACTTTGCTCAGAAAGGTGCAGCGATAATCATGGGGGACTTTAATCTACATATAGGCTGGAAAAATCAGATGGGCTAAGGTGGAGTAGAGGAGGAGTTCACTGAATGTTTTCAGGATAGTTGCTTAGGACAGCAGGTTCTGGAGCCAACCAGAGAGCAATGTGATAGGATTAACTGACGACGTCACAGTGAATGCACCTCTAGGTAGCAACGATCATAACATGATTGATCAGTTTGAGAGTGAGAAGAGTGCGTCCAAGACTAGTATTTTAAACTTAAATAAGGGCATGAAAGTGGAGTTAGCTCAAGTGAACCAGCAAATGTGCTGAAGGGATATATCAACACAGGTTAACTGGCAGCCGTTTAAAGGGATATTTCAGAACACACATAAATGTAAGAAAAATTCCAAGGAGAGGGCCCATCATCTACGGTTAACTAAAAAAGTTAAAGACAATATTAAACTTAAAGAAAAAGCATATAATTGCACAAAGACGGGCGGCAGGTCAGAAGACTGGAAAGAATATAAAGAACAGCAAAGAAAGACAAAAAGATTGGTAAAGTGGGAAAAATAGAGAACGAGAGAAAGCTAGCTAGTAATATAAAGACGGAGAGCAAGACTTTCTAGAGATACCTAAATAAGAAAAGACTTCGGGTGAGCACTGGTCCGAAAGAACGTGCATCTGGGGAATTGATAATGGAAATTTGGGCTATGGCTTATTGCTTGAATGGGTATTTTGCATTGGTCTTCACCATAGAGGACACAAATAACATTCCATAAAAGTTGAAAATCAGAAAATGGAAGACAGGGAGAAACTCAGAAACATTACAATCACCAGGGAAGCGACATTGGGCAAATTGTTGGGTCTGCGGGCTGACAAACCCCTAGGGTCTGGATGGGCGTCACGCTAAGTCTTGAGAGAAGAGTGGCTAGTGAGACTGTGGATGCATTGGTTTTAATTTTCTAAAACTCCCGAGATTCGGGGAAGGTTCCATTAGATTGGATGATAGCAAATGCAACTCCATTATTCAAAACCGGAGGGAGACAGATAGCGGGAAACTACAGACCAATTAGCCTAACAACTGTCGTAGGGAAAAGGTTAGAAACCATTATTAAATATAGCAGGACACTTGGAAAAAGTCACGGCAATCAGGCAGAGGATTTTGAAAGGGAGATCATGTTTAAACAATTTATTCAAGTTCTCTGATGGAGTCGTATGTGCTGTGGATAAAGGGGAATGGCGGATGTACTGAACTTAGATTTCCAGAAGGCATATTTGATAAGGTGCCACATCAAAGGTTATTAAAAATAAAAGCTCATGGTTTAGGGGGTAATATATTGGCATAGATAGAAGACTGGCTGGCTAACAGGAAACAGTTGGCATAAATGGGTCTTTTTCTGGTTGGCAGGATGTGACGAGTGGTGTGCCACAGGGATCTGTGCAGAAGCCTCAATCCTTTCACAATTCATTAAAATGACTTGGACGAAGGGACTGAAAGTATGATTGCTCAATTTGCTGACGGCACAAAGATAGGTAGGAAAGTAAATTGTGAAGCAGACGCAAGGAGGCTGCAAATGGGAAATGGAGTCTGACGTGGGCAAATGTGAAATTGTCCAGTTTGGCAGGAAGCACCGCCGGCCCTAGGGTTGCTGACGCCCCGGGCAAGCTGAACTTCGGCGCCCTTGGGGGGGGGGGGGGCCAGAGGGGGGGAGGCGGGGGGGGGGGCCGGAGTGACCACCGGCGAGCCTGGATCCATCCGCCATGTTTGTGCGGGGCGGCCTGAGGGAGGGCGGCCACCGCGCATGCGCTGGTTGGCACCGGCCCAACTGTGCATGCGCGGGACCCGAGTCTTTTACGCGGCGCCGGGTCTCTGACGCCGGTCACGCACTCCTTCATGGCACCCCCTAGCACATGGCGCCCGGGGCGACTGCCCGAGTTGCCGGTACCCTGAGCCGGCCCTGGCAGGAAGAATAAAAAAGATGATATAAATGATGAGATATTGCAGAGCTTCCAAGGAGCAGAGGGATCTGGGTGTCCTAGTGCATGAATCACAAAATGCTAGTTTGTAGGTGCAGCAAGTAATTGGGAATTGATAGAATGTTAATGTTTACTGCGAGGAGAATTGAATGCAAAAGTAGGGAGGTTGTGCTTCAGCGGTATGAGGCATTAGTGAGATCACATCTGGACTATTGTGTACGTATTGGTCAACTTATTTAAGGAAAGATGTTAGAAGCAGTTCAGAGAAGGTTAACTGAACTAATCCCAGGAATGGGTGGGTTGTCTCATGGGGAAAGGTTGGATTTGTATTTACTGGTACTTTGAAGAGTAAAATTGATCAATGCCTTTAAGATCATGAGGAAAGGGCAGCACGGTGGCCTAGTGGTTAGCACAGCTGCCTCACGGCGCTGAGGTCCCAGGTTCGATCCCGGCTCTGGGTCACTGTCCGTGTGGAGTTTGCACATTCTCCCCGTGCCTGCGTGGGTTTCGCCCCCACAACCCAAAAATGTGCAGAGTAGGTGGATTGGCTGCACTAAATTGCCCCTTAATTGGAAAACATAATTGGGTTATCTAAATTTTTTTTTTTTTTAAAAGATCATGAGGAAAATTGACAGGGTGGAGAGGATGTTTCCTCTTTTGTCAGTAAATCTAGAACTAGATTACAAATAAGGGGTTACTCATTTAAGACAGAAATTAGGAGAATTTCTTTCTCCGAGGGTCGTGAGACTCTGGAACTCTTCTTCAAAAGGCAGTGGAAGCAGAGTACATAGAACATAGAACAGTATAGCACAGAACAGGCCCTTCGGCCCTCAATGTTGTGCCGAGCCATGATCACCCTACTCAAACCCACGTATCCACCCTATACCCGTAACCCAACAACCCCCCCCTTAACCTTACTTTTATTAGGACACTACGGGCAATTTAGCATTGCCAATCCACCTAACCCGCACATCTTTGGACTGTGGGAGGAAACCGGAGCACCCGGAGGAAACCCACGCACACACGGGGAGGACGTGCAGACTCCACACAGTCAGTGACCCAGCCGGGAATCGAACCTGGGACCCTGGAGCTGTGAAGCATTTATGCTAACCACCATGCTACCCTGCTGCCCCAAAGAGTGTTTGAATTTTTTTACGGCAGAGTTGGATAGATTCTTCATTAACAAGGGGTGAAAGGGGTGGCATGGTGGCGCAGTGGGTTAGCCCTGTTGCGTCACGGCACCGAGATCCCAGGTTCGATCCTGGCTCTGGGTCACTGCCCGTGTGGAGTTTGCACATTCTCCCCGTGTTTGCGTTTTGCTCCCACAACCCAAAGATGTGCAGCATAGGTGGATTGGCCACGCTAAATTGCCGCTTAATTGGAAAAAGTGAATTGGGTACTATAAATATATTTTTAAACCACTGCTGCCTACAGCTCTGAGGGCCCGGGTTCGATCCTGGTCCCGGGTCAGTGTGTGGAGTTTGCACATTCTCGCCGTGTCTGCGTGGGTTTCGCCCCCACAACCCAAAGATGTGCAGGTTAGGTGGATTGGCCACGCTAAATTGCCCCTTAATTGGAAAAAATAATTGGGTACTCTAAATTTATTTTAAAAAACAAAGGGGTGAATGGTTATCAAGGTTGAGGCAGGATTTTGGGGTTGAGGTTTGTGGTTGTCGGTATTAGGGGTTTTACGGTACCCAGGTTGAGGCTGTAAGACCATCGGTGTGGGAGATACCCGAGACAACCAGGTCTACGTCCGACATCTGCTAGCGACAAGGCGACAAATCCCGGGGGAATCGCTGGATGAATTCTACCGTGCGCTCTGGTACTATGTAGGAACTGTGACTGCCCGCAAGTTTCAGCCAGCGACCACACAGAACTTTTAATCCGGGACGCATTCATTGCAGGTATGCTGTCCTCCCAAATCCATCAGCGGCTGCTAGAGAAAGAGACACTAGGCCTCAAGGAGGCACGGGCCCTTGCTAGCTCCGATATGGCCTCCCGCAACGCCCGCGCGTACGTCCCCGACTGCGCGGCAGCCCCTTGGGCAGCGTGGAACCCGCCCGTGGCTGACCTCGATGCATCCCCCATCAACCTTGTGCGCGCGGCTACCAGGCAGCCCCAGGGGGCCCCGCTGCTATTTTTGCGGGCAAGCCAAGCACACCTGGCAGCGCTGCCCGGCCCGCCTGCAAAGGGTGCGGCAAAAAGGGCCGTTTTGTGGCGGTATGCCAGGCCCGGGCAGTCACTGGCGTCTCCGGGGGCGAGCCGGGGCCGCCACCACAACTCTCTCCACGGGCCACATGCGGGCAGCGGGCGCCGCCATCTTCGTTTTCCCGAGCCACGTGCGGGCCCCATGCGCCGCCATCTTGTTCCCCAGGGACCATGTGCGACATGTGGGCGCCAGCATCTTGGCTGGAGTCTCAGGACCCCAATTCGGATGACCACACACCGCCTGAGGAAAATCTTCAACTTTTACCACAACTCGCCTCTGTGACCCTGGACCAGTCTCAGCCCCGAACGCTCTCGACCGCGACGACGACCGTGCTCATCAACGGACACAAAACATCCTGCCTGATTGACTCCGGGAGCACACAGAGCTTCATACACCCCAACACGGTAAGGCGCTGTTCTCTTCCCATACACCCAGTTAACCAAAGAATCTCCCTGGCCTCCGGGTCTCACTCTGTAGAGGTCAAGGGGTTCTGCGTAGCTAACCTCAAGGAAGGGAATTAAAAAATTTCAGACTCTATGTCCTTCCTCACCTCTGCGCTGCCACGCTCCTAGGTTTAGACTTCCAATGCAACCTCCGGAGCTTAAACTTTAAATTTGGCAGCCCTATACCCCCCTCACTGTCTGCAGCCTCGCGACCCTCAAGGTCGACCCACCTTCCCTTTTTGCAAACCTCACCCCAGATTGCAAACCCGTCACCACCAGGAGCAGACGGTACAGTGCCCAGGACCGGACCTTCATTCAGTCGGAAGACCAGCGGCTACTGAAAGAAGGTATTATCGAGGCTAGCAACAGCGCATGGAAAGCTTAAGTAGTGGTTGTAAAGACCAGGGAGAAGCACAGGGTGGTCATCGATTATAGTCAGACCATCAACAGGTATACGCAGCTCGATGCGTACTCTCTCCCCCCCGCATATCTGATTTGGTCAATCAGATTGCACAATACAAGATCTTTTCCACGGTGGATCTCAAATCCGCCTACCACCAGCTCCCCATCCGACCGGACGACCGCAAATACATTGTATTCGAAGCAGATGGGCGGCTCTATCACTTCCTGAGGGTTCCCTTCGGTGTCACAAATGGAGTCTCGGTCTTCCAACGAGAGATGGACCGAATGGTTGACCAGTACGGTTTGCGGGCCACATTTCTGTACCTCGGCAATGTCACCATCTGCGGCCACGACCAGCAGGACCACGACACCAACCTCCGAAAATTCCGCCATACCGCAAAAATCCTTAATCTCACCTACAACAGGGACAAATGCGTGTTCAGCACCGACCATCTAGCAATCCTCGGCTACGTAGTGCATGATGGAGTTATAGGCCCAGATCCCGAACGCATGCGCCCCCTAATGGAGTTTCCCCTTCCCCACTGCTCCAAGGCCCTGAAACGCTGCCTGGGATTTTTTTCATATTACGCCCAATTATGCGGACAAGGTCCGCCCACTAACCCAATCCACGGTTTTTCCCCTGTCGGCAGAGGCCCGCCAGGCCTTCAGCCGCATAAAAGCGGACATCGCAAAGGCCATGATGCACGCAATCGACGAATCCCTTCCATTCCAAGTCGAGAGCGACACGTCCGACATAGCTCTGGTGGCCGCCCTCAACCAACCGGGCAGGCCCGTGGCCTTCTTCTCACGCACCCTCCATGCTTCAGAAATCCGTCATTCCTCCGTTGAAAAGGAGGCCCAGGCCATAGTAGAAGCTGTGCAGCACTGGAGGCATTACTTGGCCGGCAGGAGATTCACGTTCCTCACTGACCATGTTCGATAATGTACAGCGGGGCAAGATAAAGAACGATAAGATCTTACGGTGGAGGATCGAGCTCTCCACCTACAACTATGAGATCTTGTATCGTCCCGGGAAGCTAAGCGAGCCTCCTGATGCCCTATCCCGCGGCACATGTGCCAACGCACAAGTGGACCGACACCGGGCCCTCCATGAAGATCTCTACCACCCAGGGGTCACTCGATTCTTCCATTTTATCAAGACCCGCAACCTTCCCTACTCCATCGAGGAGGTCAGGACCGCCACCAGGAACTGCCAAATCTGCGCGGAGTGCAAGCCACACTTCTACAGGCCAGAGAAAGTGCACCTGGTAAAGGCTTCCCATCCCTTTAAACGCCTCAGTATGGACTTCAAGGGGCCCCTCCCATCCACCGACCGCAACACGTACTTCCTGAACATGATTGACGAGTACTCCCGGTTCCCATTCGCCATCCCCTGCCCCGACATGACCGCAGCCACCGTCAAAAAAGCCTTCCAAGGTATCTTTACACTGTTCGGTTTCCCCGCCTACATACACAGCGATAGGGGATCCTCCTTCATGAGTGACAAACCCCGTCAATTCCTGCTCAGCAAGGGCATTGCCTCGAGCAGGACAACCAGTTATAACCCCCGGGAAAACAGGCAGGTAGAGAGGGAGTACGGAACGGTCTGGAAGACCGTCCTACTGGCCCTGCGATCCAGAAATCTCCCAGTCTCCCGCTGGCAGGAGATCCTCCCTGATGCTCTCCACTCCATCCGATCACTGCTGTGTACCACGACAAACGAAACACCTCATGAACATCTCCTTGAGTTCCCTAGGAAGTCCTCCTCCGGGACCTTGTTCCCAACCTGGCTGGCAGCTCCTGGACCCATCCTGCTCCGCAAACACGTGCGGGCTCACAAGTCGGACCCATTGGTCGAGTGAGTCCACCTCCTGCACGCTAACCCTCAGTACACCTACGTGGCGTACCCCGACGGCCGACATGATATGGTCTCCCTACGGGACCTGGCGCCCGTTGGATCCCCACCTACACCCCCCCACCTACCCCACCCTCCCTCCCAGCAGCGCACCCCATGGCCGCCCCCTTCCCAGGTGGATCAGTTCTCCCATTGGTCCCATCTAGGGGTGATGAAGCTGCCGAAGAAACCAAAATCACGCTCCGGAGTCACGGATGCCCGAGCCGGCGCCTGCATCCCGCCGAAACTGCGATGATCACAGAGGACGACCAGGGCCCCCGATCGACTAATTGCTTCATTTTGATATGTACATGTAAATAAATACTGTAAATAGTTGACATGTAACAAGGCAAAACACTGTACCACTGACGGGTACCACCATAATCTCAACCTCTACCACTGTATAACGCAAGACCACCACCCCGCCGGACTCTTTTTTTAAAACAGGGGGTGAATGTGGTAGTCGGTATTAGGGGTATTATGGTACCCAGGTTGATGCTGTAAGACCATTGGTGTGGGAGGTACCTGAGACAGCAAGGCCATTGGTTGAAGCCTGCCTGCTGGTTTCGCCCAGTAAGGCAGAGTATAAGAGTCTGTGTCTCCCCAGCAGCTGCATTCTGTACCTGCGCTGCTGGGGGAAACATCTGGTCCAATAAAGCCTTCAATTGTCATCCAATCTCACTTGAGTCATTGATCGAGCATCAAGGTTACATTCAGATCAGCCATGATCTCATTGAATGGTGGAATGGGCTCGAGGGGCTGAGTGGCCTACTCCTGCTCCTAATTCATATGTTCGTATGTTCATATGTAAGTTCACATACAGAAGCCAGATTGTCTATATTACTCTGTATCTAATCACATGCTATACCTGCACTGGGAGTGTTTGATGGGGTCACTGTAGAGAGAGCTTTACTCTGTATCTAACCCTGTGCTGTACCTGTCCTGGGAGTGTTTGATGAGGACAGTGTTGAGGGAACTTTACTCTGTATCTAACCCTGTGCTGTACCTGTCCTGGGAGTGTTTGATGAGGACAGTGTAGAGGGAGCTTTACTCTGTATCCAACCCTGTGCTGTACCTGTCCTGGGAGTGTTTGGTGACGACAGTGTTTTTTTGAATACAAATTCAGAGTACCTGCACATCTTTGGGTTGTGGGGGTGAGACCCACGCAAACACAGGAAGAATGTGCACACTCCACACAGACAGTGACCCGGGGCCGGGATCGAACCCAGGCTCTCGTTGCCGTGAGACAGCTGTGCTAACCACTGCGCCGCCGTACTATGTTTTTTAAAAATCCATTTACGGAATGTGGCCTCGCTGGCTAGGCCAGCATTTATTGCCCATCCCAAGTTGCCCTTCAGAAGGTGGTGGTGAGTTGTCTTCTTGAACTGCTGTAGTCCCCGAGGTGTTGGTACACACACTGTACTGCTGGGAGTGTACTGCTGTACTGCACGCTTTACTCTGTTTCTAATCCTGTGCTGTGCCTGTCCAATAGCTGTCAATTTCCAAAATTGACATTTGTGTTCAATAATCAATTCCACTGTTACCTTCACAAGAGAATGTGTAACATGTTGGGGAAAGGGCATCTGATGCTGTGGAATCCCAGCTTGGCTCAGGGTAACTGGAAATCAAACATTTGCCAGTGTTGTTCTAAGTTTTATTGTTTAATTACAAAGTTATTTTCAACATTAACAATCAATCGGGCTTAATATGCAATACTTTGTGCCTCAAACCTGCACTGGGTTATTTGTGTGCGAGAGTGTACAAGGAGAAGGTCTCAGGTACCAGAAACTCTACAGAGAGATTCAATCATTCCAGGATTTTATTTAAGTCAGATCCACAAATGGATGTTCAAAATAAAAGCATGTTAATTCATTTGGACAAGATTATAATTAACAAGTCTCGTGAGAATGATTGGGGGGGGGGGGGGGGGGGGGGGCGTGCAGAGGACACAATGAGAAGAGTTTCAACCAAAGCAATTAACAGCAAGAGGTGCTTTGCAATAGGGATGGATCATTTGAAAACAAACCCTCTGTGAGGTGTTCTAGTTTTGGTTAATGAAGGTTATCAGGGATAAAACTGAAATATAGAGCAGGCCAACACTCCCAATGCAGTACTGAGGGAGTTCTACACGGGTAGAGGCGCTGCTTTTTAGATGAGACAGTAAACCAAGGCGCCCCATCTGCTCTCTCGGGTGGTGTAACAGACCCTATCGCACTATTTTGTGAAAGAACAGGCGAGTTCTGCTGATGTCCTGGAAACTATTTCTTATCAATTAACATCACTAAAAACAACTAATCTTATAAATTTAGAGTACCCAATTCATTTTTTCCAATTAAGGGGCAATTTAGCGTGGCCAATCCACCTACCCTGCACGTCTTCGGGTTGTGCGGTCGAAACCCACGCAGACACGGGGAGAATGTGCAAACTCCACACGGACAGTGACCCAGAGCCGGGATCAAACCTGGGACCTCGGCGCCGTGAGGCAGCAGGGCTAACCCACTGCGCCACCGTGCTGCCCTAAAACTAATCTGATCATTGTCACACCGCTGTTTTTGGGGAATTCACTGTGCAAATTGACTGCCACATTTCCTATATTATATCAGTGATTACAGTTCGGAAAGAGAACCCATTGGCTGTAAGCCAGTTTGAGACGTCCAGTGACCGTGATATTCTCTCGGATATATTTCACAGGACAGACCGGGATAGGGAAGTGGAATTCAGCACAGGACTCCACATAACTTTCCTACAAAAGATTAAAAGAATCGGTTGAAGGACAGCACGGTGGCGCAGTGGGTTAGCCCTGCAGCCTCACAGCGCCGAAGTCCCAGGTTCGATCCCGGCCCTGAATCACTGTCCGTGTGGAGTTTGCACATTCGCCCCGTGTTTGCGTGGGTCTCACCCCACAACCCAAAAATGTGCAGGCTAGGTGGATTGGCCAAGCTAAATTGCCCCTTAATTCGAAAAAATGAATTGGGTACTCTAAATGTAAAAACAAAGGAATAAAACAGAATTGGTTGAATTCACAATCAGACTAGAAAAGTTTTTCGGTGAAGAATTCACTGTCTTCATCTATAGTGGATTTATCAATCCAAATTTTCTCAAACTAACATCATAAATGGGGCCACTGAACTGTTAAATGGTGGCAAGAAGGAAAATTCCTCCAGAGACTTGAGTTTCAATGGCAAAACCCATCAGAGCAACTGGGACGGACTTTACTCATAGGGCAACACTGCCCGAGACTGATGCTGTTTTCCATGCCCCAGTTCAAATCTTATCTGGGTGAAACCTGGAAAGAAACTCATCTCATAATCTGCTCATCCTAATGAAAAATCACAGTGTCTTTTTATCACTCTTCTGACTCTCTCCCTCTTGCTGTTTCTCACTGTCCATCTCTAGCTCATTTTTCTGTCTCTCGCTGACTCACTATTTCTGTTCCTCACTAGCTCTCTCTCTATTTCTCACTCACTATTTTTCTCTCTCACTCATTGTGTCTCTATTTCTCCCCCTCGCTCGCTCTCCAATCCCTTGCTATCTCCCTCACTTTCCCGCATTCTCTCACTTTGTCACTCTCACTATTTCACTCCCTCGCTATATGCCTCCCTATATCCTCCCTCGCTATATCCTTCCCTATATCCCTCCCTGTCTATATCCTTCCCTCGCTATATTCCTCACTCATTCCCTAACTATATCCCTCGCTCACTCTTTTCCTCATTATATCCCTCACTCACATTTTCCCTCACTCACACTTTCCCTCAATACATAACTCACTCACTATTTCCCTCTATATAACTCACTCACCATTTCCCTCTATATAACTCACTCACCATTTCCCTCAATATAACTCACGCACCATTTTCCTCAATAACTCACTCACCATTTTCCTCCCTCAATATATAACGTACTCACTATCTCCCTCCCTCCCTCACTATCTCCCTCCCTCACTATCTCCCTCCCTCCTTCCCTCCCTCCCTCACTATTTCCCTCCTCCCTCACTATTTCCCTCCCTCCCTCCCTCCCTCACTATTTCCCTCCCTCCCTCACTATTTCCCTCCCTCCCTCGCTATCTCCCTCCCTCCCTCACTATTCCCTCCCTCCCTCACTATTTCCCTCCTCACTATTTCCCTCCCTCCCTCACTATTTCCTCCCTCCTCCTCCCTCCCTATTTCCCTCCCTCCCTCCTTCCCTCCCTCACTCACTATTTCCCTCCCTCCCTCCTATTTCCCTCCCTCACTCACTATTTCCCTCCCTCACTCACTATTTCCCTCCCTCACTCACTATTTCCCTCCCTCCCTCACTCACTATTTCCCTCCCTCACTCACTCACTATTTCCCTCCCTCCCTATTTCCCTCCCTCACTATTTCCCTCCCTCACTAACTATTTCCCTCCCTCCTTCACTATCTCCCTCCCTCACTATCTCCCTCCCTCCCTCACTATTTCCCTCCCTCCCTCACTATTTCCCTCCCTCCCTCACTATTTCCCTCCCTCCCTCACTATTTTCCTCCCTCCCTCACTATTTCCCTCCCTCCCTCACTATTTCCCTCCCTCCCTCACTATTTCCCTCCCTCACTCACTATTTCCCTCCCTCACTCACTATTTCCCTCCCTCCCTCCCTCACTCACTATTCCTTCCCTCACTCACTATTTCCCTCCCTCACTCACTCACTATTTCCCTCCCTCCCTATTTCCCTCCCTCACTATTTCCCTCCCTCACTATTTCCCTCCCTCCCTCACTAACTCCCTCCCTCCCTCACTATCTCCCTCCTTCACTATCTCCCTCCCTCACTATTTCCCTCCCTCACTATTTCCCCTCCCTCCCTCACTATCTCCCTCCCTCCCTCACTATTTCCCTCACTCCCCTCCTGTCCGTTATATGAATCTATTCTCTTTCCCGCTCTCTCTCTCTCTCCCGGACTTTCTCTCTCACTTTCTCCGCTCTTACCCCATGTTTAGTTCCAGGAGCCGTTTCCTTTCTCTCCTTTTCCGCGAGTCCCGCCGCTCCGAATCCCTGCGCCTGTTTCCCGGGTTCAGCTTCGCCTCCTCCCGGGCTGCCGTGTCCGCCGCCTCCGCCGCCGCCGGCTGCCCGCTGCCTGTCCCCGGGCTCCGAGCCGCCGCTCCGCTCGCTCCCTGCATCAGAACAAAGTGATAGCGGAGCCGGCGCTCCCCAGCAACTCAGTGCTGCCGCCTGGGGAGAGGGCAGAGGGAGGGAGGGAGAGATGGAGGGAGGGATAGTGTGGATGGAGGGAGGGAGAGTGTGGATGGAGGGAGGGAGGGAGAGTGTGGATGGAGGGAGGGAGGGAGAGTGTGGATGGAGGGAGGGGAGGGAGAGTGTGGATGGAGGGAGGGAGGGAGAGTGTGGATGGAGGGAGGGAGGGAGAGTGTGGATGGAGGGAGGGAGGGAGAGTGTGGATGGAGGGAGGGAGGGAGAGTGTGGATGGAGGGAGGG